>NW_022992350.1:0-216166 GCF_902827175.1 Gymnodraco acuticeps
AAGCTCAAATGACCAGAAGTCAAAAGCCCACGTAGGCTAAAAACGAAATATTTCACATTAGCTTGGTTTCATGTTGAAGGGCCATAATAGTGTTGTTCCTCGTTTCAAATGTTCATTGACTTTGATGGACTGTTTGTTGAGAAGTACTGTTGGAAATGTTGAAAGCCCATTGACCCATCATTATGTCAATCCCTCATTCCAGGTGTACTTTGACGGACAGATTTTTGAGAAGTACATTAGGAAATGAGGAACAATTGATTTACTAAAGCGAGACGAGCTAGCCAGGAGTCGATCCTGGAATCTTCTGATCCGTAGTCAGACGCGTTATCCATTGCCCCACTAACCCTTTGTTTTTGCTTTCGTAGCAGCTTTTAAACTGTTGAAAATGAACTAAAAATGCAGTAGGTAGGTTGAAGCAAAAACATAAAAGCAGACTGCAACTGCTGCCGTGACCCGGATTCAAACCGGCCACAACGCAGAGTACTAACCACTATACGATCACGGCCACTGTAGTTCTCACAGTATTGCAAACATACCATTCTGAAGGAAAGTACACTTACAAAGGGGGCACCCAGATTTGAACTGGGGACCTCTTGATCTGCAGTCAAATGCTCTACCACTGAGCTATACCCCCAATGACTGACAGAGTTCAGACACATACTCATAGGCTGGGAATTACTGTAAAGCTCAAATGACCAGAAGTCAAAAGCCCACGTAGGCTAAAAACGAAATATTTCACATTAGCTTGGTTTCATGTTGAAGGGCCATAATAGTGTTGTTCCTCGTTTCAAATGTTCATTGACTTTGATGGACTGTTTGTTGAGAGGTACTGTTGGAAATGTTGAAAGCCCATTGACCCATCATTATGTCAATCCCTCATTCCAGGTGTACTTTGACGGACAGATTTTTGAGAAGTACATTAGGAAATGAGGAACAATTGATTTACTAAAGCGAGACGAGCTAGCCAGGAGTCGAACCTGGAATCTTCTGATCCGTAGTCAGACGCGTTATCCATTGCGCCACTAACCCTTTGTTTTCTCCTTTCGTAGCAGCTTTTAAACTGTAGAAAATGAACTAAAAATGCAGTAGGTAGGTTGAAGCAAAAACATAAAAGCAGACTGCAACTGCTGCCGTGACCCGGATTCGAACCGGGGTTGCTGCGGCCACAACGCAGAGTACTAACCACTATACGATCACGGCCACTGTAGTTCTCACAGTATTGCAAACATACCATTCTGAAGGCAAGTACACTTACAAAGGGGGCACCCAGATTTGAACTGGGGACCTCTTGATCTGCAGTCAAATGCTCTACCACTGAGCTATACCCCCAATGACTGACAGAGTTCAGACACATACTCATAGGCTGGGAATTACTGTAAAGCTCAAATGACCAGAAGTCAAAAGCCCACGTAGGCTAAAAACGAAATATTTCACATTAGCTTGGTTTCATGTTGAAGGGCCATAATAGTGTTGTTCCTCGTTTCAAATGTTCATTGACTTTGATGGACTGTTTGTTGAGAAGTACTGTTGGAAATGTTGAAAGCCCATTGACCCATCATTATGTCAATCCCTCATTCCAGGTGTACTTTGACGGACAGATTTTTGAGAAGTACATTAGGAAATGAGGAACAATTGATTTACTAAAGCGAGACGAGCTAGCCAGGAGTCGAACCTGGAATCTTCTGATCCGTAGTCAGACGCGTTATCCATTGCGCCACTAACCCTTTGTTTTCTCCTTTCGTAGCAGCTTTTAAACTGTTGAAAATGAACTAAAAATGCAGTAGGTAGGTTGAAGCAAAAACATAAAAGCAGACTGCAACTGCTGCCGTGACCCGGATTCGAACCGGGGTTGCTGCGGCCACAACGCAGAGTACTAACCACTATACGATCACGGCCACTGTAGTTCTCACAGTATTGCAAACATACCATTCTGAAGGAAAGTACACTTACAAAGGGGGCACCCAGATTTGAACTGTGGACCTCTTGATTTGCAGTCAAATGCTCTACCACTGAGCTATACCCCCTATGACTGACAGAGTTCAGACACATACTCATAGGCTGGGAATTACTGTAAAGCTCAAATGACCAGAAGTCAAAAGCCCACGTAGGCTAAAAACGAAATATTTCACATTAGCTTGGTTTTATGTTGAAGGGCCATAATAGTGTTGTTCCTCGTTTCAAATGTTCATTGACTTTGATGGACTGTTTGTTGAGAGGTACTGTTGGAAATGTTGAAAGCCCATTGACCCATCATTATGTCAATCCCTCATTCCAGGTGTACTTTGACGGACAGATTTTTGAGAAGTACATTAGGAAATGAGGAACAATTGATTTACTAAAGCGAGACGAGCTAGCCAGGAGTCGAACCTGGAATCTTCTGATCCGTAGTCAGACGCGTTATCCATTGCGCCACTAACCCTTTGTTTTTCTCCTTTCGTAGCAGCTTTTAAACTGTAGAAAATGAACTAAAAATGCAGTAGGTAGGTTGAAGCAAAAACATAAAAGCAGACTGCAACTGCTGCCGTGACCCGGATTCAAACCGGCCACAACGCAGAGTACTAACCACTATACGATCACGGCCACTGTAGTTCTCACAGTATTGCAAACATACCATTCTGAAGGCAAGTACACTTACAAAGGGGGCACCCAGATTTGAACTGTGGACCTCTTGATTTGCAGTCAAATGCTCTACCACTGAGCTATACCCCCTAATGACTGACAGAGTTCAGACACATACTCATAGGCTGGGAATTACTGTAAAGCTCAAATGACCAGAAGTCAAAAGCCCACGTAGGCTAAAAACGAAATATTTCACATTCGCTTGGTTTTATGTTGAAGGGCCATAATAGTGTTGTTCCTCGTTTCAAATGTTCATTGACTTTGATGGACTGTTTGTTGAGAGGTACTGTTGGAAATGTTGAAAGCCCATTGACCCATCATTATGTCAATCCCTCATTCCAGGTGTACTTTGACGGACAGATTTTTGAGAAGTACATTAGGAAATGAGGAACAATTGATTTACTAAAGCGAGACGAGCTAGCCAGGAGTCGAACCTGGAATCTTCTGATCCGTAGTCAGACGCGTTATCCATTGCCCCACTAACCCTTTGTTTTTGCTTTCGTAGCAGCTTTTAAACTGTTGAAAATGAACTAAAAATGCAGTAGGTAGGTTGAAGCAAAAACATAAAAGCAGACTGCAACTGCTGCCGTGACCCGGATTCGAACCGGGGTTGCTGCGGCCACAACGCAGAGTACTAACCACTATACGATCACGGCCACTGTAGTTCTCACAGTATTGCAAACATACCATTCTGAAGGAAAGTACACTTACAAAGGGGGCACCCAGATTTGAACTGGGGACCTCTTGATCTGCAGTCAAATGCTCTACCACTGAGCTATACCCCCCAATGACTGACAGAGTTCAGACACATACTCATAGGCTGGGAATTACTGTAAAGCTCAAATGACCAGAAGTCAAAAGCCCACGTAGGCTAAAAACGAAATATTTCACATTAGCTTGGTTTCATGTTGAAGGGCCATAATAGTGTTGTTCCTCGTTTCAAATGTTCATTGACTTTGATGGACTGTTTGTTGAGAGGTACTGTTGGAAATGTTGAAAGCCCATTGACCCATCATTATGTCGATCCCTCATTCCAGGTGTACTTTGACGGACAGATTTTTGAGAAGTACATTAGGAAATGAGGAACAATTGATTTACTAAAGCGAGACGAGCTAGCCAGGAGTCGAACCTGGAATCTTCTGATCCGTAGTCAGACGCGTTATCCATTGCCCCACTAACCCTTTGTTTTTGCTTTCGTAGCAGCTTTTAAACTGTAGAAAATGAACTAAAAATGCAGTAGGTAGGTTGAAGCAAAAACATAAAAGCAGACTGCAACTGCTGCCGTGACCCGGATTCGAACCGGGGTTGCTGCGGCCACAACGCAGAGTACTAACCACTATACGATCACGGCCACTGTAGTTCTCACAGTATTGCAAACATACCATTCTGAAGGAAAGTACACTTACAAAGGGGGCACCCAGATTTGAACTGGGGACCTCTTGATCTGCAGTCAAATGCTCTACCACTGAGCTATACCCCCTATGACTGACAGAGTTCAGACACATACTCATAGGCTGGGAATTACTGTAAAGCTCAAATGACCAGAAGTCAAAAGCCCACGTAGGCTAAAAACGAAATATTTCACATTCGCTTGGTTTTATGTTGAAGGGCCATAATAGTGTTGTTCCTCGTTTCAAATGTTCATTGACTTTGATGGACTGTTTGTTGAGAGGTACTGTTGGAAATGTTGAAAGCCCATTGACCCATCATTATGTCAATCCCTCATTCCAGGTGTACTTTGACGGACAGATTTTTGAGAAGTACATTAGGAAATGAGGAACAATTGATTTACTAAAGCGAGACGAGCTAGCCAGGAGTCGAACCTGGAATCTTCTGATCCGTAGTCAGACGCGTTATCCATTGCCCCACTAACCCTTTGTTTTTGCTTTCGTAGCAGCTTTTAAACTGTTGAAAATGAACTAAAAATGCAGTAGGTAGGTTGAAGCAAAAACATAAAAGCAGACTGCAACTGCTGCCGTGACCCGGATTCGAACCGGGTTGCTGCGGCCACAACGCAGAGTACTAACCACTATACGATCACGGCCACTGTAGTTCTCACAGTATTGCAAACATACCATTCTGAAGGCAAGTACACTTACAAAGGGGGCACCCAGATTTGAACTGTGGACCTCTTGATCTGCAGTCAAATGCTCTACCACTGAGCTATACCCCCTATGACTGACAGAGTTCAGACACATACTCATAGGCTGGGAATTACTGTAAAGCTCAAATGACCAGAAGTCAAAAGCCCACGTAGGCTAAAAACGAAATATTTCACATTAGCTTGGTTTCATGTTGAAGGGCCATAATAGTGTTGTTCCTCGTTTCAAATGTTCATTGACTTTGATGGACTGTTTGTTGAGAAGGTACTGTTGGAAATGTTGAAAGCCCATTGACCCATCATTATGTCGATCCCTCATTCCAGGTGTACTTTGACGGACAGATTTTTGAGAAGTACATTAGGAAATGAGGAACAATTGATTTACTAAAGCGAGACGAGCTAGCCAGGAGTCGAACCTGGAATCTTCTGATACGTAGTCAGACGCGTTATCCATTGCGCCACTAACCCTTTGTTTTCTCCTTTCGTAGCAGCTTTTAAACTGTAGAAAATGAACTAAAAATGCAGTAGGTAGGTTGAAGCAAAAACATAAAAGCAGACTGCAACTGCTGCCGTGACCCGGATTCGAACCGGGGTTGCTGCGGCCACAACGCAGAGTACTAACCACTATACGATCACGGCCACTGTAGTTCTCACAGTATTGCAAACATACCATTCTGAAGGAAAGTACACTTACAAAGGGGGCACCCAGATTTGAACTGGGGACCTCTTGATCTGCAGTCAAATGCTCTACCACTGAGCTATACCCCCTAATGACTGACAGAGTTCAGACACATACTCATAGGCTGGGAATTACTGTAAAGCTCAAATGACCAGAAGTCAAAAGCCCACGTAGGCTAAAAACGAAATATTTCACATTAGCTTGGTTTCATGTTGAAGGGCCATAATAGTGTTGTTCCTCGTTTCAAATGTTCATTGACTTTGATGGACTGTTTGTTGAGAGGTACTGTTGGAAATGTTGAAAGCCCATTGACCCATCATTATGTCAATCCCTCATTCCAGGTGTACTTTGACGGACAGATTTTTGAGAAGTACATTAGGAAATGAGGAACAATTGATTTACTAAAGCGAGACGAGCTAGCCAGGAGTCGAACCTGGAATCTTCTGATCCGTAGTCAGACGCGTTATCCATTGCGCCACTAACCCTTTGTTTTTGCCTTTCGTAGCAGCTTTTAAACTGTAGAAAATGAACTAAAAATGCAGTAGGTAGGTTGAAGCAAAAACATAAAAGCAGACTGCAACTGCTGCCGTGACCCGGATTCGAACCGGGGTTGCTGCGGCCACAACGCAGAGTACTAACCACTATACGATCACGGCCACTGTAGTTCTCACAGTATTGCAAACATACCATTCTGAAGGAAAGTACACTTACAAAGGGGGCACCCAGATTTGAACTGGGGACCTCTTGATCTGCAGTCAAATGCTCTACCACTGAGCTATACCCCCAATGACTGACAGAGTTCAGACACATACTCATAGGCTGGGAATTACTGTAAAGCTCAAATGACCAGAAGTCAAAAGCCCACGTAGGCTAAAAACGAAATATTTCACATTAGCTTGGTTTCATGTTGAAGGGCCATAATAGTGTTGTTCCTCGTTTCAAATGTTCATTGACTTTGATGGACTGTTTGTTGAGAGGTACTGTTGGAAATGTTGAAAGCCCATTGACCCATCATTATGTCAATCCCTCATTCCAGGTGTACTTTGACGGACAGATTTTTGAGAAGTACATTAGGAAATGAGGAACAATTGATTTACTAAAGCGAGACGAGCTAGCCAGGAGTCGATCCTGGAATCTTCTGATCCGTAGTCAGACGCGTTATCCATTGCGCCACTAACCCTTTGTTTTCTCCTTTCGTAGCAGCTTTTAAACTGTTGAAAATGAACTAAAAATGCAGTAGGTAGGTTGAAGCAAAAACATAAAAGCAGACTGCAACTGCTGCCGTGACCCGGATTCGAACCGGGGTTGCTGCGGCCACAACGCAGAGTACTAACCACTATACGATCACGGCCACTGTAGTTCTCACAGTATTGCAAACATACCATTCTGAAGGAAAGTACACTTACAAAGGGGGCACCCAGATTTGAACTGGGGACCTCTTGATCTGCAGTCAAATGCTCTACCACTGAGCTATACCCCCTATGACTGACAGAGTTCAGACACATACTCATAGGCTGGGAATTACTGTAAAGCTCAAATGACCAGAAGTCAAAAGCCCACGTAGGCTAAAAACGAAATATTTCACATTCGCTTGGTTTTATGTTGAAGGGCCATAATAGTGTTGTTCCTCGTTTCAAATGTTCATTGACTTTGATGGACTGTTTGTTGAGAGGTACTGTTGGAAATGTTGAAAGCCCATTGACCCATCATTATGTCAATCCCTCATTCCAGGTGTACTTTGACGGACAGATTTTTGAGAAGTACATTAGGAAATGAGGAACAATTGATTTACTAAAGCGAGACGAGCTAGCCAGGAGTCGAACCTGGAATCTTCTGATCCGTAGTCAGACGCGTTATCCATTGCGCCACTAACCCTTTGTTTTCTCCTTTCGTAGCAGCTTTTAAACTGTAGAAAATGAACTAAAAATGCAGTAGGTAGGTTGAAGCAAAAACATAAAAGCAGACTGCAACTGCTGCCGTGACCCGGATTCGAACCGGGGTTGCTGCGGCCACAACGCAGAGTACTAACCACTATACGATCACGGCCACTGTAGTTCTCACAGTATTGCAAACATACCATTCTGAAGGAAAGTACACTTACAAAGGGGGCACCCAGATTTGAACTGTGGACCTCTTGATTTGCAGTCAAATGCTCTACCACTGAGCTATACCCCCTATGACTGACAGAGTTCAGACACATACTCATAGGCTGGGAATTACTGTAAAGCTCAAATGACCAGAAGTCAAAAGCCCACGTAGGCTAAAAACGAAATATTTCACATTAGCTTGGTTTCATGTTGAAGGGCCATAATAGTGTTGTTCCTCGTTTCAAATGTTCATTGACTTTGATGGACTGTTTGTTGAGAGGTACTGTTGGAAATGTTGAAAGCCCATTGACCCATCATTATGTCGATCCCTCATTCCAGGTGTACTTTGACGGACAGATTTTTGAGAAGTACATTAGGAAATGAGGAACAATTGATTTACTAAAGCGAGACGAGCTAGCCAGGAGTCGAACCTGGAATCTTCTGATCCGTAGTCAGACGCGTTATCCATTGCGCCACTAACCCTTTGTTTTCTCCTTTCGTAGCAGCTTTTAAACTGTAGAAAATGAACTAAAAATGCAGTAGGTAGGTTGAAGCAAAAACATAAAAGCAGACTGCAACTGCTGCCGTGACCCGGATTCGAACCGGGGTTGCTGCGGCCACAACGCAGAGTACTAACCACTATACGATCACGGCCACTGTAGTTCTCACAGTATTGCAAACATACCATTCTGAAGGCAAGTACACTTACAAAGGGGGCACCCAGATTTGAACTGTGGACCTCTTGATTTGCAGTCAAATGCTCTACCACTGAGCTATACCCCCTATGACTGACAGAGTTCAGACACATACTCATAGGCTGGGAATTACTGTAAAGCTCAAATGACCAGAAGTCAAAAGCCCACGTAGGCTAAAAACGAAATATTTCACATTCGCTTGGTTTCATGTTGAAGGGCCATAATAGTGTTGTTCCTCGTTTCAAATGTTCATTGACTTTGATGGACTGTTTGTTGAGAGGTACTGTTGGAAATGTTGAAAGCCCATTGACCCATCATTATGTCAATCCCTCATTCCAGGTGTACTTTGACGGACAGATTTTTGAGAAGTACATTAGGAAATGAGGAACAATTGATTTACTAAAGCGAGACGAGCTAGCCAGGAGTCGAACCTGGAATCTTCTGATCCGTAGTCAGACGCGTTATCCATTGCGCCACTAACCCTTTGTTTTCTCCTTTCGTAGCAGCTTTTAAACTGTTGAAAATGAACTAAAAATGCAGTAGGTAGGTTGAAGCAAAAACATAAAAGCAGACTGCAACTGCTGCCGTGACCCGGATTCGAACCGGGGTTGCTGCGGCCACAACGCAGAGTACTAACCACTATACGATCACGGCCACTGTAGTTCTCACAGTATTGCAAACATACCATTCTGAAGGCAAGTACACTTACAAAGGGGGCACCCAGATTTGAACTGTGGACCTCTTGATTTGCAGTCAAATGCTCTACCACTGAGCTATACCCCCTATGACTGACAGAGTTCAGACACATACTCATAGGCTGGGAATTACTGTAAAGCTCAAATGACCAGAAGTCAAAAGCCCACGTAGGCTAAAAACGAAATATTTCACATTAGCTTGGTTTCATGTTGAAGGGCCATAATAGTGTTGTTCCTCGTTTCAAATGTTCATTGACTTTGATGGACTGTTTGTTGAGAAGGTACTGTTGGAAATGTTGAAAGCCCATTGACCCATCATTATGTCAATCCCTCATTCCAGGTGTACTTTGACGGACAGATTTTTGAGAAGTACATTAGGAAATGAGGAACAATTGATTTACTAAAGCGAGACGAGCTAGCCAGGAGTCGAACCTGGAATCTTCTGATCCGTAGTCAGACGCGTTATCCATTGCGCCACTAACCCTTTGTTTTCTCCTTTCGTAGCAGCTTTTAAACTGTTGAAAATGAACTAAAAATGCAGTAGGTAGGTTGAAGCAAAAACATAAAAGCAGACTGCAACTGCTGCCGTGACCCGGATTCGAACCGGGGTTGCTGCGGCCACAACGCAGAGTACTAACCACTATACGATCACGGCCACTGTAGTTCTCACAGTATTGCAAACATACCATTCTGAAGGCAAGTACACTTACAAAGGGGGCACCCAGATTTGAACTGTGGACCTCTTGATCTGCAGTCAAATGCTCTACCACTGAGCTATACCCCCAATGACTGACAGAGTTCAGACACATACTCATAGGCTGGGAATTACTGTAAAGCTCAAATGACCAGAAGTCAAAAGCCCACGTAGGCTAAAAACGAAATATTTCACATTCGCTTGGTTTTATGTTGAAGGGCCATAATAGTGTTGTTCCTCGTTTCAAATGTTCATTGACTTTGATGGACTGTTTGTTGAGAGGTACTGTTGGAAATGTTGAAAGCCCATTGACCCATCATTATGTCGATCCCTCATTCCAGGTGTACTTTGACGGACAGATTTTTGAGAAGTACATTAGGAAATGAGGAACAATTGATTTACTAAAGCGAGACGAGCTAGCCAGGAGTCGAACCTGGAATCTTCTGATCCGTAGTCAGACGCGTTATCCATTGCCCCACTAACCCTTTGTTTTTGCTTTCGTAGCAGCTTTTAAACTGTAGAAAATGAACTAAAAATGCAGTAGGTAGGTTGAAGCAAAAACATAAAAGCAGACTGCAACTGCTGCCGTGACCCGGATTCGAACCGGGGTTGCTGCGGCCACAACGCAGAGTACTAACCACTATACGATCACGGCCACTGTAGTTCTCACAGTATTGCAAACATACCATTCTGAAGGAAAGTACACTTACAAAGGGGGCACCCAGATTTGAACTGTGGACCTCTTGATCTGCAGTCAAATGCTCTACCACTGAGCTATACCCCCAATGACTGACAGAGTTCAGACACATACTCATAGGCTGGGAATTACTGTAAAGCTCAAATGACCAGAAGTCAAAAGCCCACGTAGGCTAAAAACGAAATATTTCACATTAGCTTGGTTTCATGTTGAAGGGCCATAATAGTGTTGTTCCTCGTTTCAAATGTTCATTGACTTTGATGGACTGTTTGTTGAGAGGTACTGTTGGAAATGTTGAAAGCCCATTGACCCATCATTATGTCGATCCCTCATTCCAGGTGTACTTTGACGGACAGATTTTTGAGAAGTACATTAGGAAATGAGGAACAATTGATTTACTAAAGCGAGACGAGCTAGCCAGGAGTCGAACCTGGAATCTTCTGATCCGTAGTCAGACGCGTTATCCATTGCGCCACTAACCCTTTGTTTTCTCCTTTCGTAGCAGCTTTTAAACTGTTGAAAATGAACTAAAAATGCAGTAGGTAGGTTGAAGCAAAAACATAAAAGCAGACTGCAACTGCTGCCGTGACCCGGATTCGAACCGGGGTTGCTGCGGCCACAACGCAGAGTACTAACCACTATACGATCACGGCCACTGTAGTTCTCACAGTATTGCAAACATACCATTCTGAAGGAAAGTACACTTACAAAGGGGGCACCCAGATTTGAACTGGGGACCTCTTGATCTGCAGTCAAATGCTCTACCACTGAGCTATACCCCCTATGACTGACAGAGTTCAGACACATACTCATAGGCTGGGAATTACTGTAAAGCTCAAATGACCAGAAGTCAAAAGCCCACGTAGGCTAAAAACGAAATATTTCACATTCGCTTGGTTTTATGTTGAAGGGCCATAATAGTGTTGTTCCTCGTTTCAAATGTTCATTGACTTTGATGGACTGTTTGTTGAGAGGTACTGTTGGAAATGTTGAAAGCCCATTGACCCATCATTATGTCGATCCCTCATTCCAGGTGTACTTTGACGGACAGATTTTTGAGAAGTACATTAGGAAATGAGGAACAATTGATTTACTAAAGCGAGACGAGCTAGCCAGGAGTCGATCCTGGAATCTTCTGATCCGTAGTCAGACGCGTTATCCATTGCCCCACTAACCCTTTGTTTTTGCTTTCGTAGCAGCTTTTAAACTGTTGAAAATGAACTAAAAATGCAGTAGGTAGGTTGAAGCAAAAACATAAAAGCAGACTGCAACTGCTGCCGTGACCCGGATTCGAACCGGGGTTGCTGCGGCCACAACGCAGAGTACTAACCACTATACGATCACGGCCACTGTAGTTCTCACAGTATTGCAAACATACCATTCTGAAGGCAAGTACACTTACAAAGGGGGCACCCAGATTTGAACTGGGGACCTCTTGATCTGCAGTCAAATGCTCTACCACTGAGCTATACCCCCCAATGACTGACAGAGTTCAGACACATACTCATAGGCTGGGAATTACTGTAAAGCTCAAATGACCAGAAGTCAAAAGCCCACGTAGGCTAAAAACGAAATATTTCACATTAGCTTGGTTTCATGTTGAAGGGCCATAATAGTGTTGTTCCTCGTTTCAAATGTTCATTGACTTTGATGGACTGTTTGTTGAGAGGTACTGTTGGAAATGTTGAAAGCCCATTGACCCATCATTATGTCAATCCCTCATTCCAGGTGTACTTTGACGGACAGATTTTTGAGAAGTACATTAGGAAATGAGGAACAATTGATTTACTAAAGCGAGACGAGCTAGCCAGGAGTCGAACCTGGAATCTTCTGATCCGTAGTCAGACGCGTTATCCATTGCGCCACTAACCCTTTGTTTTTTCCTTTCGTAGCAGCTTTTAAACTGTTGAAAATGAACTAAAAATGCAGTAGGTAGGTTGAAGCAAAAACATAAAAGCAGACTGCAACTGCTGCCGTGACCCGGATTCGAACCGGGGTTGCTGCGGCCACAACGCAGAGTACTAACCACTATACGATCACGGCCACTGTAGTTCTCACAGTATTGCAAACATACCATTCTGAAGGAAAGTACACTTACAAAGGGGGCACCCAGATTTGAACTGGGGACCTCTTGATCTGCAGTCAAATGCTCTACCACTGAGCTATACCCCCTATGACTGACAGAGTTCAGACACATACTCATAGGCTGGGAATTACTGTAAAGCTCAAATGACCAGAAGTCAAAAGCCCACGTAGGCTAAAAACGAAATATTTCACATTAGCTTGGTTTCATGTTGAAGGGCCATAATAGTGTTGTTCCTCGTTTCAAATGTTCATTGACTTTGATGGACTGTTTGTTGAGAGGTACTGTTGGAAATGTTGAAAGCCCATTGACCCATCATTATGTCAATCCCTCATTCCAGGTGTACTTTGACGGACAGATTTTTGAGAAGTACATTAGGAAATGAGGAACAATTGATTTACTAAAGCGAGACGAGCTAGCCAGGAGTCGAACCTGGAATCTTCTGATCCGTAGTCAGACGCGTTATCCATTGCGCCACTAACCCTTTGTTTTTTCCTTTCGTAGCAGCTTTTAAACTGTAGAAAATGAACTAAAAATGCAGTAGGTAGGTTGAAGCAAAAACATAAAAGCAGACTGCAACTGCTGCCGTGACCCGGATTCGAACCGGGGTTGCTGCGGCCACAACGCAGAGTACTAACCACTATACGATCACGGCCACTGTAGTTCTCACAGTATTGCAAACATACCATTCTGAAGGAAAGTACACTTACAAAGGGGGCACCCAGATTTGAACTGGGGACCTCTTGATCTGCAGTCAAATGCTCTACCACTGAGCTATACCCCCTATGACTGACAGAGTTCAGACACATACTCATAGGCTGGGAATTACTGTAAAGCTCAAATGACCAGAAGTCAAAAGCCCACGTAGGCTAAAAACGAAATATTTCACATTAGCTTGGTTTCATGTTGAAGGGCCATAATAGTGTTGTTCCTCGTTTCAAATGTTCATTGACTTTGATGGACTGTTTGTTGAGAGGGTACTGTTGGAAATGTTGAAAGCCCATTGACCCATCATTATGTCAATCCCTCATTCCAGGTGTACTTTGACGGACAGATTTTTGAGAAGTACATTAGGAAATGAGGAACAATTGATTTACTAAAGCGAGACGAGCTAGCCAGGAGTCGAACCTGGAATCTTCTGATCCGTAGTCAGACGCGTTATCCATTGCGCCACTAACCCTTTGTTTTTTCCTTTCGTAGCAGCTTTTAAACTGTTGAAAATGAACTAAAAATGCAGTAGGTAGGTTGAAGCAAAAACATAAAAGCAGACTGCAACTGCTGCCGTGACCCGGATTCGAACCGGGGTTGCTGCGGCCACAACGCAGAGTACTAACCACTATACGATCACGGCCACTGTAGTTCTCACAGTATTGCAAACATACCATTCTGAAGGAAAGTACACTTACAAAGGGGGCACCCAGATTTGAACTGGGGACCTCTTGATCTGCAGTCAAATGCTCTACCACTGAGCTATACCCCCTATGACTGACAGAGTTCAGACACATACTCATAGGCTGGGAATTACTGTAAAGCTCAAATGACCAGAAGTCAAAAGCCCACGTAGGCTAAAAACGAAATATTTCACATTCGCTTGGTTTTATGTTGAAGGGCCATAATAGTGTTGTTCCTCGTTTCAAATGTTCATTGACTTTGATGGACTGTTTGTTGAGAAGTACTGTTGGAAATGTTGAAAGCCCATTGACCCATCATTATGTCAATCCCTCATTCCAGGTGTACTTTGACGGACAGATTTTTGAGAAGTACATTAGGAAATGAGGAACAATTGATTTACTAAAGCGAGACGAGCTAGCCAGGAGTCGAACCTGGAATCTTCTGATCCGTAGTCAGACGCGTTATCCATTGCGCCACTAACCCTTTGTTTTCTCCTTTCGTAGCAGCTTTTAAACTGTAGAAAATGAACTAAAAATGCAGTAGGTAGGTTGAAGCAAAAACATAAAAGCAGACTGCAACTGCTGCCGTGACCCGGATTCGAACCGGGGTTGCTGCGGCCACAACGCAGAGTACTAACCACTATACGATCACGGCCACTGTAGTTCTCACAGTATTGCAAACATACCATTCTGAAGGCAAGTACACTTACAAAGGGGGCACCCAGATTTGAACTGTGGACCTCTTGATCTGCAGTCAAATGCTCTACCACTGAGCTATACCCCCTATGACTGACAGAGTTCAGACACATACTCATAGGCTGGGAATTACTGTAAAGCTCAAATGACCAGAAGTCAAAAGCCCACGTAGGCTAAAAACGAAATATTTCACATTAGCTTGGTTTCATGTTGAAGGGCCATAATAGTGTTGTTCCTCGTTTCAAATGTTCATTGACTTTGATGGACTGTTTGTTGAGAGGTACTGTTGGAAATGTTGAAAGCCCATTGACCCATCATTATGTCAATCCCTCATTCCAGGTGTACTTTGACGGACAGATTTTTGAGAAGTACATTAGGAAATGAGGAACAATTGATTTACTAAAGCGAGACGAGCTAGCCAGGAGTCGATCCTGGAATCTTCTGATCCGTAGTCAGACGCGTTATCCATTGCCCCACTAACCCTTTGTTTTTGCTTTCGTAGCAGCTTTTAAACTGTAGAAAATGAACTAAAAATGCAGTAGGTAGGTTGAACCAAAAACATAAAAGCAGACTGCAACTGCTGCCGTGACCCGGATTCGAAACGGCCACAACGCAGAGTACTAACCACTATACGATCACGGCCACTGTAGTTCTCACAGTATTGCAAACATACCATTCTGAAGGAAAGTACACTTACAAAGGGGGCACCCAGATTTGAACTGGGGACCTCTTGATCTGCAGTCAAATGCTCTACCACTGAGCTATACCCCCTAATGACTGACAGAGTTCAGACACATACTCATAGGCTGGGAATTACTGTAAAGCTCAAATGACCAGAAGTCAAAAGCCCACGTAGGCTAAAAACGAAATATTTCACATTCGCTTGGTTTTATGTTGAAGGGCCATAATAGTGTTGTTCCTCGTTTCAAATGTTCATTGACTTTGATGGACTGTTTGTTGAGAGGTACTGTTGGAAATGTTGAAAGCCCATTGACCCATCATTATGTCAATCCCTCATTCCAGGTGTACTTTGACGGACAGATTTTTGAGAAGTACATTAGGAAATGAGGAACAATTGATTTACTAAAGCGAGACGAGCTAGCCAGGAGTCGAACCTGGAATCTTCTGATCCGTAGTCAGACGCGTTATCCATTGCGCCACTAACCCTTTGTTTTTCTCCTTTCGTAGCAGCTTTTAAACTGTAGAAAATGAACTAAAAATGCAGTAGGTAGGTTGAAGCAAAAACATAAAAGCAGACTGCAACTGCTGCCGTGACCCGGATTCGAACCGGGGTTGCTGCGGCCACAACGCAGAGTACTAACCACTATACGATCACGGCCACTGTAGTTCTCACAGTATTGCAAACATACCATTCTGAAGGAAAGTACACTTACAAAGGGGGCACCCAGATTTGAACTGGGGACCTCTTGATCTGCAGTCAAATGCTCTACCACTGAGCTATACCCCCAATGACTGACAGAGTTCAGACACATACTCATAGGCTGGGAATTACTGTAAAGCTCAAATGACCAGAAGTCAAAAGCCCACGTAGGCTAAAAACGAAATATTTCACATTAGCTTGGTTTCATGTTGAAGGGCCATAATAGTGTTGTTCCTCGTTTCAAATGTTCATTGACTTTGATGGACTGTTTGTTGAGAGGTACTGTTGGAAATGTTGAAAGCCCATTGACCCATCATTATGTCGATCCCTCATTCCAGGTGTACTTTGACGGACAGATTTTTGAGAAGTACATTAGGAAATGAGGAACAATTGATTTACTAAAGCGAGACGAGCTAGCCAGGAGTCGAACCTGGAATCTTCTGATCCGTAGTCAGACGCGTTATCCATTGCGCCACTAACCCTTTGTTTTCTCCTTTCGTAGCAGCTTTTAAACTGTAGAAAATGAACTAAAAATGCAGTAGGTAGGTTGAAGCAAAAACATAAAAGCAGACTGCAACTGCTGCCGTGACCCGGATTCGAACCGGGGTTGCTGCGGCCACAACGCAGAGTACTAACCACTATACGATCACGGCCACTGTAGTTCTCACAGTATTGCAAACATACCATTCTGAAGGAAAGTACACTTACAAAGGGGGCACCCAGATTTGAACTGGGGACCTCTTGATCTGCAGTCAAATGCTCTACCACTGAGCTATACCCCCAATGACTGACAGAGTTCAGACACATACTCATAGGCTGGGAATTACTGTAAAGCTCAAATGACCAGAAGTCAAAAGCCCACGTAGGCTAAAAACGAAATATTTCACATTAGCTTGGTTTCATGTTGAAGGGCCATAATAGTGTTGTTCCTCGTTTCAAATGTTCATTGACTTTGATGGACTGTTTGTTGAGAAGGTACTGTTGGAAATGTTGAAAGCCCATTGACCCATCATTATGTCAATCCCTCATTCCAGGTGTACTTTGACGGACAGATTTTTGAGAAGTACATTAGGAAATGAGGAACAATTGATTTACTAAAGCGAGACGAGCTAGCCAGGAGTCGAACCTGGAATCTTCTGATCCGTAGTCAGACGCGTTATCCATTGCGCCACTAACCCTTTGTTTTTGCTTTCGTAGCAGCTTTTAAACTGTAGAAAATGAACTAAAAATGCAGTAGGTAGGTTGAAGCAAAAACATAAAAGCAGACTGCAACTGCTGCCGTGACCCGGATTCGAACCGGGGTTGCTGCGGCCACAACGCAGAGTACTAACCACTATACGATCACGGCCACTGTAGTTCTCACAGTATTGCAAACATACCATTCTGAAGGAAAGTACACTTACAAAGGGGGCACCCAGATTTGAACTGGGGACCTCTTGATCTGCAGTCAAATGCTCTACCACTGAGCTATACCCCCAATGACTGACAGAGTTCAGACACATACTCATAGGCTGGGAATTACTGTAAAGCTCAAATGACCAGAAGTCAAAAGCCCACGTAGGCTAAAAACGAAATATTTCACATTCGCTTGGTTTCATGTTGAAGGGCCATAATAGTGTTGTTCCTCGTTTCAAATGTTCATTGACTTTGATGGACTGTTTGTTGAGAAGTACTGTTGGAAATGTTGAAAGCCCATTGACCCATCATTATGTCAATCCCTCATTCCAGGTGTACTTTGACGGACAGATTTTTGAGAAGTACATTAGGAAATGAGGAACAATTGATTTACTAAAGCGAGACGAGCTAGCCAGGAGTCGAACCTGGAATCTTCTGATCCGTAGTCAGACGCGTTATCCATTGCGCCACTAACCCTTTGTTTTCTCCTTTCGTAGCAGCTTTTAAACTGTAGAAAATGAACTAAAAATGCAGTAGGTAGGTTGAAGCAAAAACATAAAAGCAGACTGCAACTGCTGCCGTGACCCGGATTCGAACCGGGGTTGCTGCGGCCACAACGCAGAGTACTAACCACTATACGATCACGGCCACTGTAGTTCTCACAGTATTGCAAACATACCATTCTGAAGGAAAGTACACTTACAAAGGGGGCACCCAGATTTGAACTGGGGACCTCTTGATCTGCAGTCAAATGCTCTACCACTGAGCTATACCCCCTATGACTGACAGAGTTCAGACACATACTCATAGGCTGGGAATTACTGTAAAGCTCAAATGACCAGAAGTCAAAAGCCCACGTAGGCTAAAAACGAAATATTTCACATTAGCTTGGTTTCATGTTGAAGGGCCATAATAGTGTTGTTCCTCGTTTCAAATGTTCATTGACTTTGATGGACTGTTTGTTGAGAGGTACTGTTGGAAATGTTGAAAGCCCATTGACCCATCATTATGTCAATCCCTCATTCCAGGTGTACTTTGACGGACAGATTTTTGAGAAGTACATTAGGAAATGAGGAACAATTGATTTACTAAAGCGAGACGAGCTAGCCAGGAGTCGAACCTGGAATCTTCTGATCCGTAGTCAGACGCGTTATCCATTGCCCCACTAACCCTTTGTTTTTGCTTTCGTAGCAGCTTTTAAACTGTAGAAAATGAACTAATAATGCAGTAGGTAGGTTGAAGCAAAAACATAAAAGCAGACTGCAACTGCTGCCGTGACCCGGATTCGAACCGGGGTTGCTGCGGCCACAACGCAGAGTACTAACCACTATACGATCACGGCCACTGTAGTTCTCACAGTATTGCAAACATACCATTCTGAAGGCAAGTACACTTACAAAGGGGGCACCCAGATTTGAACTGGGGACCTCTTGATCTGCAGTCAAATGCTCTACCACTGAGCTATACCCCCCAATGACTGACAGAGTTCAGACACATACTCATAGGCTGGGAATTACTGTAAAGCTCAAATGACCAGAAGTCAAAAGCCCACGTAGGCTAAAAACGAAATATTTCACATTAGCTTGGTTTCATGTTGAAGGGCCATAATAGTGTTGTTCCTCGTTTCAAATGTTCATTGACTTTGATGGACTGTTTGTTGAGAGGTACTGTTGGAAATGTTGAAAGCCCATTGACCCATCATTATGTCAATCCCTCATTCCAGGTGTACTTTGACGGACAGATTTTTGAGAAGTACATTAGGAAATGAGGAACAATTGATTTACTAAAGCGAGACGAGCTAGCCAGGAGTCGAACCTGGAATCTTCTGATACGTAGTCAGACGCGTTATCCATTGCGCCACTAACCCTTTGTTTTCTCCTTTCGTAGCAGCTTTTAAACTGTAGAAAATGAACTAAAAATGCAGTAGGTAGGTTGAAGCAAAAACATAAAAGCAGACTGCAACTGCTGCCGTGACCCGGATTCGAACCGGGGTTGCTGCGGCCACAACGCAGAGTACTAACCACTATACGATCACGGCCACTGTAGTTCTCACAGTATTGCAAACATACCATTCTGAAGGAAAGTACACTTACAAAGGGGGCACCCAGATTTGAACTGTGGACCTCTTGATCTGCAGTCAAATGCTCTACCACTGAGCTATACCCCCTAATGACTGACAGAGTTCAGACACATACTCATAGGCTGGGAATTACTGTAAAGCTCAAATGACCAGAAGTCAAAAGCCCACGTAGGCTAAAAACGAAATATTTCACATTAGCTTGGTTTCATGTTGAAGGGCCATAATAGTGTTGTTCCTCGTTTCAAATGTTCATTGACTTTGATGGACTGTTTGTTGAGAGGTACTGTTGGAAATGTTGAAAGCCCATTGACCCATCATTATGTCGATCCCTCATTCCAGGTGTACTTTGACGGACAGATTTTTGAGAAGTACATTAGGAAATGAGGAACAATTGATTTACTAAAGCGAGACGAGCTAGCCAGGAGTCGAACCTGGAATCTTCTGATCCGTAGTCAGACGCGTTATCCATTGCGCCACTAACCCTTTGTTTTCTCCTTTCGTAGCAGCTTTTAAACTGTAGAAAATGAACTAAAAATGCAGTAGGTAGGTTGAAGCAAAAACATAAAAGCAGACTGCAACTGCTGCCGTGACCCGGATTCGAACCGGGGTGCTGCGGCCACAACGCAGAGTACTAACCACTATACGATCACGGCCACTGTAGTTCTCACAGTATTGCAAACATACCATTCTGAAGGAAAGTACACTTACAAAGGGGGCACCCAGATTTGAACTGGGGACCTCTTGATCTGCAGTCAAATGCTCTACCACTGAGCTATACCCCCAATGACTGACAGAGTTCAGACACATACTCATAGGCTGGGAATTACTGTAAAGCTCAAATGACCAGAAGTCAAAAGCCCACGTAGGCTAAAAACGAAATATTTCACATTCGCTTGGTTTCATGTTGAAGGGCCATAATAGTGTTGTTCCTCGTTTCAAATGTTCATTGACTTTGATGGACTGTTTGTTGAGAGGTACTGTTGGAAATGTTGAAAGCCCATTGACCCATCATTATGTCGATCCCTCATTCCAGGTGTACTTTGACGGACAGATTTTTGAGAAGTACATTAGGAAATGAGGAACAATTGATTTACTAAAGCGAGACGAGCTAGCCAGGAGTCGATCCTGGAATCTTCTGATCCGTAGTCAGACGCGTTATCCATTGCCCCACTAACCCTTTGTTTTTGCTTTCGTAGCAGCTTTTAAACTGTTGAAAATGAACTAAAAATGCAGTAGGTAGGTTGAAGCAAAAACATAAAAGCAGACTGCAACTGCTGCCGTGACCCGGATTCGAACCGGGGTTGCTGCGGCCACAACGCAGAGTACTAACCACTATACGATCACGGCCACTGTAGTTCTCACAGTATTGCAAACATACCATTCTGAAGGCAAGTACACTTACAAAGGGGGCACCCAGATTTGAACTGTGGACCTCTTGATCTGCAGTCAAATGCTCTACCACTGAGCTATACCCCCTATGACTGACAGAGTTCAGACACATACTCATAGGCTGGGAATTACTGTAAAGCTCAAATGACCAGAAGTCAAAAGCCCACGTAGGCTAAAAACGAAATATTTCACATTAGCTTGGTTTCATGTTGAAGGGCCATAATAGTGTTGTTCCTCGTTTCAAATGTTCATTGACTTTGATGGACTGTTTGTTGAGAGGTACTGTTGGAAATGTTGAAAGCCCATTGACCCATCATTATGTCGATCCCTCATTCCAGGTGTACTTTGACGGACAGATTTTTGAGAAGTACATTAGGAAATGAGGAACAATTGATTTACTAAAGCGAGACGAGCTAGCCAGGAGTCGAACCTGGAATCTTCTGATCCGTAGTCAGACGCGTTATCCATTGCGCCACTAACCCTTTGTTTTCTCCTTTCGTAGCAGCTTTTAAACTGTAGAAAATGAACTAAAAATGCAGTAGGTAGGTTGAAGCAAAAACATAAAAGCAGACTGCAACTGCTGCCGTGACCCGGATTCGAACCGGGGTTGCTGCGGCCACAACGCAGAGTACTAACCACTATACGATCACGGCCACTGTAGTTCTCACAGTATTGCAAACATACCATTCTGAAGGAAAGTACACTTACAAAGGGGGCACCCAGATTTGAACTGGGGACCTCTTGATCTGCAGTCAAATGCTCTACCACTGAGCTATACCCCCTATGACTGACAGAGTTCAGACACATACTCATAGGCTGGGAATTACTGTAAAGCTCAAATGACCAGAAGTCAAAAGCCCACGTAGGCTAAAAACGAAATATTTCACATTAGCTTGGTTTCATGTTGAAGGGCCATAATAGTGTTGTTCCTCGTTTCAAATGTTCATTGACTTTGATGGACTGTTTGTTGAGAGGTACTGTTGGAAATGTTGAAAGCCCATTGACCCATCATTATGTCAATCCCTCATTCCAGGTGTACTTTGACGGACAGATTTTTGAGAAGTACATTAGGAAATGAGGAACAATTGATTTACTAAAGCGAGACGAGCTAGCCAGGAGTCGAACCTGGAATCTTCTGATCCGTAGTCAGACGCGTTATCCATTGCGCCACTAACCCTTTGTTTTTCCTTTCGTAGCAGCTTTTAAACTGTTGAAAATGAACTAAAAATGCAGTAGGTAGGTTGAAGCAAAAACATAAAAGCAGACTGCAACTGCTGCCGTGACCCGGATTCGAACCGGGGTTGCTGCGGCCACAACGCAGAGTACTAACCACTATACGATCACGGCCACTGTAGTTCTCACAGTATTGCAAACATACCATTCTGAAGGAAAGTACACTTACAAAGGGGGCACCCAGATTTGAACTGGGGACCTCTTGATCTGCAGTCAAATGCTCTACCACTGAGCTATACCCCCTATGACTGACAGAGTTCAGACACATACTCATAGGCTGGGAATTACTGTAAAGCTCAAATGACCAGAAGTCAAAAGCCCACGTAGGCTAAAAACGAAATATTTCACATTAGCTTGGTTTCATGTTGAAGGGCCATAATAGTGTTGTTCCTCGTTTCAAATGTTCATTGACTTTGATGGACTGTTTGTTGAGAGGTACTGTTGGAAATGTTGAAAGCCCATTGACCCATCATTATGTCAATCCCTCATTCCAGGTGTACTTTGACGGACAGATTTTTGAGAAGTACATTAGGAAATGAGGAACAATTGATTTACTAAAGCGAGACGAGCTAGCCAGGAGTCGAACCTGGAATCTTCTGATCCGTAGTCAGACGCGTTATCCATTGCGCCACTAACCCTTTGTTTTCTCCTTTCGTAGCAGCTTTTAAACTGTTGAAAATGAACTAAAAATGCAGTAGGTAGGTTGAAGCAAAAACATAAAAGCAGACTGCAACTGCTGCCGTGACCCGGATTCGAACCGGGGTTGCTGCGGCCACAACGCAGAGTACTAACCACTATACGATCACGGCCACTGTAGTTCTCACAGTATTGCAAACATACCATTCTGAAGGAAAGTACACTTACAAAGGGGGCACCCAGATTTGAACTGGGGACCTCTTGATCTGCAGTCAAATGCTCTACCACTGAGCTATACCCCCAATGACTGACAGAGTTCAGACACATACTCATAGGCTGGGAATTACTGTAAAGCTCAAATGACCAGAAGTCAAAAGCCCACGTAGGCTAAAAACGAAATATTTCACATTCGCTTGGTTTTATGTTGAAGGGCCATAATAGTGTTGTTCCTCGTTTCAAATGTTCATTGACTTTGATGGACTGTTTGTTGAGAGGTACTGTTGGAAATGTTGAAAGCCCATTGACCCATCATTATGTCAATCCCTCATTCCAGGTGTACTTTGACGGACAGATTTTTGAGAAGTACATTAGGAAATGAGGAACAATTGATTTACTAAAGCGAGACGAGCTAGCCAGGAGTCGATCCTGGAATCTTCTGATCCGTAGTCAGACGCGTTATCCATTGCCCCACTAACCCTTTGTTTTTGCTTTCGTAGCAGCTTTTAAACTGTAGAAAATGAACTAAAAATGCAGTAGGTAGGTTGAAGCAAAAACATAAAAGCAGACTGCAACTGCTGCCGTGACCCGGATTCGAACCGGGGTTGCTGCGGCCACAACGCAGAGTACTAACCACTATACGATCACGGCCACTGTAGTTCTCACAGTATTGCAAACATACCATTCTGAAGGAAAGTACACTTACAAAGGGGGCACCCAGATTTGAACTGGGGACCTCTTGATCTGCAGTCAAATGCTCTACCACTGAGCTATACCCCCTATGACTGACAGAGTTCAGACACATACTCATAGGCTGGGAATTACTGTAAAGCTCAAATGACCAGAAGTCAAAAGCCCACGTAGGCTAAAAACGAAATATTTCACATTAGCTTGGTTTCATGTTGAAGGGCCATAATAGTGTTGTTCCTCGTTTCAAATGTTCATTGACTTTGATGGACTGTTTGTTGAGAAGTACTGTTGGAAATGTTGAAAGCCCATTGACCCATCATTATGTCAATCCCTCATTCCAGGTGTACTTTGACGGACAGATTTTTGAGAAGTACATTAGGAAATGAGGAACAATTGATTTACTAAAGCGAGACGAGCTAGCCAGGAGTCGAACCTGGAATCTTCTGATCCGTAGTCAGACGCGTTATCCATTGCGCCACTAACCCTTTGTTTTTTCCTTTCGTAGCAGCTTTTAAACTGTAGAAAATGAACTAAAAATGCAGTAGGTAGGTTGAAGCAAAAACATAAAAGCAGACTGCAACTGCTGCCGTGACCCGGATTCGAACCGGGGTTGCTGCGGCCACAACGCAGAGTACTAACCACTATACGATCACGGCCACTGTAGTTCTCACAGTATTGCAAACATACCATTCTGAAGGAAAGTACACTTACAAAGGGGGCACCCAGATTTGAACTGGGGACCTCTTGATCTGCAGTCAAATGCTCTACCACTGAGCTATACCCCCAATGACTGACAGAGTTCAGACACATACTCATAGGCTGGGAATTACTGTAAAGCTCAAATGACCAGAAGTCAAAAGCCCACGTAGGCTAAAAACGAAATATTTCACATTAGCTTGGTTTCATGTTGAAGGGCCATAATAGTGTTGTTCCTCGTTTCAAATGTTCATTGACTTTGATGGACTGTTTGTTGAGAGGTACTGTTGGAAATGTTGAAAGCCCATTGACCCATCATTATGTCGATCCCTCATTCCAGGTGTACTTTGACGGACAGATTTTTGAGAAGTACATTAGGAAATGAGGAACAATTGATTTACTAAAGCGAGACGAGCTAGCCAGGAGTCGAACCTGGAATCTTCTGATCCGTAGTCAGACGCGTTATCCATTGCCCCACTAACCCTTTGTTTTCTCCTTTCGTAGCAGCTTTTAAACTGTAGAAAATGAACTAAAAATGCAGTAGGTAGGTTGAAGCAAAAACATAAAAGCAGACTGCAACTGCTGCCGTGACCCGGATTCGAACCGGGGTTGCTGCGGCCACAACGCAGAGTACTAACCACTATACGATCACGGCCACTGTAGTTCTCACAGTATTGCAAACATACCATTCTGAAGGAAAGTACACTTACAAAGGGGGCACCCAGATTTGAACTGGGGACCTCTTGATCTGCAGTCAAATGCTCTACCACTGAGCTATACCCCCTTATGACTGACAGAGTTCAGACACATACTCATAGGCTGGGAATTACTGTAAAGCTCAAATGACCAGAAGTCAAAAGCCCACGTAGGCTAAAAACGAAATATTTCACATTAGCTTGGTTTCATGTTGAAGGGCCATAATAGTGTTGTTCCTCTTTTCAACGGGACAGGACAAAGGGTTGGCAGGACCCCCGGCAGGAGAGTAGTCGGCGGGGCCTCCAACGGGACAGGACAAAGGGTTGGCAGGACCCCCGGCAGGAGAGTAGACGGCGGGACCTCCAACGGGACAGGACAATGGGTTGGCAGGACCCCCGGCAGGAGAGTAGTCGGCGGGGCCTCCAACGGCACAGGACAAAGGGTTGGCAGGACCCCCGGCAGGATAGTAGTCGGCGGGACCTCCAACGAGACAGGACAAGGAGCTGGCAGGAGAGTAGACGGGCGGGACCTCCAACGGGACAGACACAGGATTGGCAGGACCCCCGGCAGAGGAGCAGTCGACGGGGCCCCCAACGGACCAGGACATTGGGTAGGGACTTGAGACGTGACTCGAGAGGGGACTCGAGAGGAGACTCGAGAGGAGACTCGAGAGGGGAACCAAGGGGGAACTCGAGAGGGGACTCAAGAGGAGACTCGAGAGGGGAACTAGAGAGGGGACTCGAGAGGGGACTAGAGGAGAGACTATAGGAGGGACTAAAGGAGGGACTAGAGGAGGGACTAGAGGAGGAACTTGAGAGGGGACTCGCGAGGGGAACTAGAGGAGGGACTAGAGAGGGGACTAAAGGAGGGACTAGAGACGGGACTAAAGGAGGGACTAGAGGAGGGACTAGAGGAGGGACTAAAGGAGGGACTACAGGAGGGACTAAAGGAGGGAACTCGAGAGGGAACTGGAGAGGGAACTCGAGAGGGAACTGGAGAGGGGACTCGAGAGGGGACTCGGGTAGGAACTTGAGAGGGGACTTGGGTAGGAACTTGAGAGGTGACTAGAGAGGGAACTGGAGAGGGAACTGGAGAGGAGACTTGAGAGGGGACTCGAGAGGGGACTCGGGTAGGAACTGGAGAGGGGACTGGGGTAGGAACTTGAGAGGGGACTCGGGTAGGAACTTGAGAGGGGACTTGAGAGGAGACTGGAGAAGGGAATGGAGAGAGGACTCGAGAGGGGACTCGAGAGGGGTCTCGGGTAGGAACTTGAGAGGGAACTTGTGTCGGTCGGTACGCCGACAGGACACGGGGAGCTGGCGTCGTCTGGGGAGCCAGCAGGAGACGAGGTGCTGGAGTCGGCCGGTACGCCGACAGGACACGGGGAGCTGGCGTCGTCTGGGGAGCCAGCAGGAGACGAGGTGCTGGAGTCGGCCGGTACACCGACAAGACTCGGGGAGCTGGCGTCGGCTGGGGAGCCAGCAGGAGACGAGGTGCTGGAGTCGGCCGGTACGCCGACAGGACACGGGGAGCTGGCGTCGTAGATAATGAAGTACTTTGTATCCGTAGATTTCGTTAAGAATCTTTGACAGATGTATGCTTAAATTCTCTGAGAAAGTTACTGAAGGATACACTTTTGTGTATAAAAGCTGAAAAGTAGATAATTAAGTACTTTGTATTAGTAGATTTGGTTAAGAATCTGACTCTTAATGGCAGTTTGTGATTTTGAGGCTATTTCAGTGAAACAAAGTTGTTTTGAACATTTGACAGATTTATGCTTAAATTCTCTGAGAAAGTTACTGAAGGATACACTTTTGTGTATAAAAGCTGAAAAAGTAGATAACGAAGTAGACTTTGTGTCCGTGTGAAACCCCCATACAGAATGTCAGTCCCTGTGTAAAACTTTTTCGTGACACTCTGCAGATTTGTGTGTAATTCTCTCACAAAAGGAACTGTAAGATACACTTTTTATGTATGCCAAACCTTAAACATTTCTGAAAATAAAATACTTTATCTGAATACATTTTCTTTAGAGACATTTTTTGATTTTAACACTGTTTCGATGAAACACAGCAGTCTTGATAACTTGACATGACTAACATTACTTTTCTAAAATATATGTTTCTTAGAAGCGTTACTTTGATTTCTTCATGTTATTTGAACACATTACTTTTTCATATTTTTCAACATACTGTGATATTTTGTTATTTGTCTTTCTCTCCTTTTTCCATTATACTTTACTGAAGGATACACTTTTCTTTTTTAAAAGCTGACCACTGTCATGAAAGTACTCTGTTTTATTAGATTCCGTAAAGCATCTGACTCTAAATGGCAGTTTGTGATTTTGAGGCTATTTCAGTGAAACAAGGCTGTTTTTTTAAACATTTGGCAGATTTATGCTTAAATTCTCTGAGAAAGTTACTGAAAGATACACTTTTGTGTATAAAAGCTGAAAAAGTAGATAATGAAGTACTTTGTGTCCGTAGATTTCGTTAAGAATCTTTGACAGAGTTATGCTTAAATTCTCTGAGAAAGTTACTGAAGGATACACTTTAGTGTATAAAAGCTGAAAAGTAGATAATTAAGTACTTTGTATTAGTAGATTTGGTTAAGAATCTTACTCTTAATGGCAGTTTGTGATTTTTTAGGCTATTTCAGTGAAACAAGGTTGTTTTGAACATTTGACAGATTTATGCTTAAATTCTCTGAGAAAAGTTACTGAAAGATACACTTTTGTGTATAAAAGCTGAAAAAGTAGATAATGGAGGTGTTTCATTTCACAGATCCACCTTGATTGCTGTGTGAGGGGTGAAGGAAGAGGGACGGGGGAGGAAAATTCAGAGGATGAAGAAGCAGAAAACATAACTTGTTTTGTAAAAACGGACAGCACGTCAGTTTCAAGAAAGACGACCCCTTGTTTATGCATGACATGCAAAATATCAGTACTTTATTAATTGTAGAGCGTCCCTAATGGCCGTATTGAACCGAATGAACGCCAAGTTGTTGATTCCCCAAAAGAAAAAATGTATTCAGATAAAGTATTTTGGTAGACTATTAAGTCCAAGATGGTTACATTTACCCCTTAAACCATTTGTATTATATTTTTGTTTTCCTAATAAAGACAGAGTCACCTGAATTAATTTAGTCTCCCGACCTCCAGATTGTTACATTTTGTAACAATCTTTAAACATTTGTAGAGAACAAACACTGAGGTTAAAATGAGTGTCTTTATGAGTTGGTATTTTTCACAAAATTCATTTTTAAAACACATCATCTTGATACAGAGATAACACATTTTCGTAAGACAACCCTCGACGCTCTTTTTACATTGGTAACACACTGCTTTTCTTTGAGGGGTCCATAGTTTTAAATGATCTGGTGAGGAGGGTGTGACTTGTTATGTTGATTGGGAGGCTGAGGCCTCTGCAAAAGTGAGAGTCTTTTTCACCAGTATAATGTCGATCGATGTCTGACTCTGTTTAAAAAGTTCTTTAAGCTTTGTAGCTTTTCCATCAATCATTTTCAGCCAAGCAGTCAGAGGCACCCGCAAGGATGTCTGAAAAACCCAGCATGTAGAGTTGAAATACTCCAAAACAAAATCATCATAGGGGTCCTTCCCCAGCGTCACCATACGGCTTGCGCGGTAATACCATCGCCCCGATGGTCCGCTTTTAGTTTCCCAGACGGTGCTTGTCAGGACTCTTCTCACTTCTGGCGGCGGGGAAATATCTCCTTCTTCTTCCTCCACCTTGAGGGGCAGCGGTGCAAACTCTTCTTTGATCTCGCATGCTGTCTGCGTTTCTTTGCTTTTCTTTGCAAATATCTTGTACACCGCTGGTTCTTGATGCACTACTTCTTCCGATACAGTGGTTGCGTGGAGATCTCTGGAGGACACCAGAGTTAACACAGCCCAATCTGTTGAGGTCAGTGTCGCTTTAACACTACGGGGTCCATACGTTTCTCCATTCTTCAGATTGTAGAAATGCAGTTCATTCGCCATATAGTTGAATACATAACCCCAAACATCACCATTTTTCAGAGTCCATTCTTCATGAAGTTCTTCGGCTGGAGGCGTCTGAACCCGGCCCAGATACTGCATTAGTTTCTTGATTGGCGCTCCGGACTGGTGGCGGTAAGTTGTCACTGGAGTCTCACTGATTAAACCCATATCTAGGGTTCTCTTGGCCATTTTTCTTTTTTGAAAAGTGACTGGGTAAATGGAAATGACTGGCTTGTATTTAGTTTGAGCGTATTTATTTTTCATCTATTTCCACCCCCTTACTTTTAAATGATCTGGTGAGGAAAAGGCAGGGCTTGTTATGTTAAGGGAGGAGGCGGAGCCCTCTGTAAAAAGTATTTTGCAGTCAAACCAGGGAAAGTCTGTCACTTCCTCACAGAGCCCCTCCTCCAACACACATGAACACATGACCAAAAGAGGGCACGAGATAAGTTTGTGCACAGGCTGTAGGCGTCTGAACCCCCCGCACTGCTGCATTCGTTTCTTGACTGATGCTCCGGACGGATGGCGGTAAGTTGTCACAGGCTGATTAAAAACCCCATTCGAGGCGTCTCTTGGCCATTTTTCTTTTTTGAAAGGTGACTTGGTAAGTGGAAATGCCTGTCTTTTTATTTAGTTTGAGCATATTTCTATCTTCATCTAATTCCACCCCCACTATTTGCTGGCATCATAGCCACAGGAAGGGGTGGAGAAAAGGGGGAGAGGCTGGGAGGGGCGGGTAGACAGTCTCACGCATAACTTCAAAGAGACACCTAGATTAACATCAAAGGCTTATAACACACCAGTGTGAAGTCACACCTGCCTGTTATAACACCTCACATCAAAGGGCAAACATCAAAGGCTAATTATTCAACTCTGAGGGGCAGGGGCCAGACATCATAACTTCAAAGAGTCTGCCTTAATCAACACCTAGATTAACATCAAAAGCGTATATCACACCTACCTGTTATAACACACATCAAAGGACTAGACTACAAAGGGGTGTGAGGGGGCAGGGGCCATACAACACAACTTCAAAGAGACTTAATCAACACATCAAATAATTAGACAACAAAGGCGCTACCCAGGGGGCTTTTCACCCCTACCTGTTATAACACACTCAAAACTGTTACGGTTATCTGAGAGGACCCAAACGCAGGACACGGCAGAGTGTTACAAAGGTTTTATTTTGAGGAGAAGGAGCGTGGAGAGTAATCCGGTTGCTGGCGGCTGTTGAGGTGGAGGAGCGTGGAGAGTAATCCGGTTGCTATCGGCTGTTGAGGTGGAGGAGCGTGGAGAGTAATCTGGCTGGAGAGTAATCCTGGAGCACAAGAAGAACAGGTAAGAAGAACATTCAAGTGTAGCGGAAATAGCTAACTAATTCTAAGAAGGCTGAGAAGGCTGAGAGTTTTACCACTGGGGTTTAAACAACGATCTGGCGCTGACAGGTTGTGGAGCCTCCGCTGATATGCCATTAGTAATGGCTGATGGAAATCAGGTGTGTAGCAGAGGAGGGTGCCCAACTGATTGCAGCAGGTGGAGGTTGAGCCGGGAGCCAGGAGTGACAGCCACCACGCCCACACAGACAGGGGAAGGGAAAACACACACAAGGGAGGTGGCTGGAGAATACAACCGCCACACCAACAAAGGCGCTACACAGGGGGGCATTTCACACCTACGTGTGATGACACCTCACCCCTCACATCAAAGGATCTCGAACAATGGGAGGCGGGACTTAGCTCATTTGCATAATTGGGGGCGTGTCCATCTGTCACTTTTCATGCATACTAATGAGACGAAAGCGGCATGATTAATACTACTATCCTCCCTCTCGTCCCAGCCTCCCCCATCCAAAAAGAGTCGAAGAGGTTCGATTTGCACTACACTAAATACATATTTTTAAATTATTGTTTGGAAGACTTATTACCTAATTATTAAAATTGTGTTTTTTATTTTTAGAATGCAGGAAACACAGGACCCAGAAGGTGTTCCTGTATCAAAGCATTGTGGACAGAAGAATTGTACATGTAAGTATGTTTTAATTTCTTCCTTTTTGTTTTTCTAGTTAAATAACATAAAAACTTAACAGAACATTATTGGTACCATCTACACTGTGTACTGTGGGCAATCCCCACAGGAGCAATTTGGGGTGAAGTGTCTCAGGGACACAACGACATGCGGACTGCAGTGGGGTTTGAACCTGTGACCATCTGAACCCAACACCAACGCACAACCCACTGCACCACACGCCTCCATCAGTGAGCCCAAACGATACTAACATATAACCGCCTCTGAATCCAGAGATACACAAGTATCCACTATCGTACCAGTATGGAGCGGTGAGGTTCCTCAGTCCATCCTCGACACTGCACCTTTTTTTGTCATTGTAAGCATTACAGGACTACGTTTTGCATCACCTTATAACCTTGTGTTGTAGGAAACTCCCAGTCTTAAAGAAGCTGCTCCACACTGGTACAACAGTGGATTCTTCTGTATCTCTGGTTTCAGATGCTGTTGTCTGTTAGTATTGTTTGTGTAGAAATCTAACCTTATTGATGGTCTATAAATGGTACAAATAATGTTCTGTAAAGTTGTATCACCTAACTTTGGAAAGTATCTCATTAATATTTCTGTCCATTTCATGTCATGCCTTTCAGCAAAGAGAAGAAGTCAAAATTCGCTGAACACCATGCTCCGAGTGGTAAGTTTTTCGTTAATGTAGGCTCATCTGAATTGAATATTTCACCTCCTCCTTTCCCTCACTTGCGTCCCTTCCTTGCATCTTAGCTCCGCCTCCGTAAGACGCGAGCGAGAGACACGAGGAAGAGACGCGAGGGGAGAGGAGTCCTCAGGTATGAGTTGGGATGTCCTCGTTCACTCCAGCATCACCATAAACAACGCCCCAACTGGACTCCCCTCCACATCAATCCCTTCAAACCTGGGATTTAGTTTCACATTGAAATTATTTCATCCATCTTTTCCATTCATTTCTTTTATTATAGTTTTCTATGCATTACTTTCGGCATTTTTTTTTTTTCCAGCTATATCATTTGATTTAAGTTATAAATATAATCATAACAATAATAATAATTGATGGATTCATTTCATTATAGTATTTGAGCTTGTTTCAGATCAACTTTTGTATTGGATGTTGTTATGTAATTTGTCCTACAGAAGAGAGACACAAATCACTAAAATATGTATTAGTTATGCTACCCGTATTTGTATATATCCTAAATGTTTGACGTTCTGTGGGTCTACCACACATGCATCACAAACCACAAGTAAGAACTGTACGTAATTATTTTATAATCTAAACATTATTATTGAATTTGTAAGTATATTTCACCGACTTTAATGTTTTTATAGATTTCGATCTCTCATTCATTTAAGATATTTAATATATTTTACTCTTAATGAAGAACTTTAAACATTTAATGACTCTGATCCTCCTTTAACGGTAAGAACAGCTGCAGTGAGCAGAGGCTGTGCAGCTGGGGGCGGGGCTCTGATGCGCGAGTAGTGTGCTCTCGTGTATCCTACCTTTCGTCTCCTCTGGAAGCCTCCTCCCTTACCCCTCCTCGACTCCTCCGTTTGCATTGAATCGATTGTGATGTCCTTCAACATAGCGTGTCTTGATTGATTTCCGGGTCAAGTCCCGGAGGAGGGGGAGAGAGGAGTCGAGGAGGGGTACTGAGATTAACCTAGTGTTTCAAATCCTATTTTAAATTGACTTACTTGCCTGATTAAGTATCAGAAATATATATAGCATGACATATTAATAATTATTCAATTGTTCTTTATGTGTGTTTTGCAGTGGCAAGGACTGGGAGGACACATGGGAGCCTGCCCAACAGTATAGCAGCTCAAAATGATCACACAGACACATACATACACATACACACACATACACACTCACACACACACACACACACACACACACACACACACACACACACACACACACACACACACACACACACACACACACACACACACACACACACACACACACACACACACACACAATAAGTTGTTTCAATAAATTGTTTCATTAAAATGTTGTTTCTGTTGTGTATTTTTTGTAAAATTATTTCTCAATAGGGTAAAGCCTTTTAAAATGTTTGGTATGTTAATGAAAATGTGACAATCATTATTTGCAAGATAGATATCCATTTTTGTTATGGTCTTCTGTTTATGTCATATGAATAATACTGGTACAATTTGAATTTGCCCAAAAACGTGGAAATGAGAGCAGACCAGATTTTCTAAATGCCAGGGCCTGGAACATCAGGAGCATCTCTAAAAGACGATATGTGACAGTCCTGCAGCAACGGACCATATGAGAAACATTATGTTTTGTAGCATTAAAACCTAGAAACGTATTCTAAACCTACTATCAAAGTATTCACCTGAAATGTAGCACAATTTGCCTCCTGTGAAAAGCACTATTTGAAAATGTGGATTTGTCAGGTCAACATGTGACTTATCTGGTTTGCTATAACAGTTTCACTCCCCAGTTGAACTGTATTTGACAATCATTAAATCCACAAACATAATTTGGTAAATAAATCAAAGACAATAGTGTAAATAAGAAAGGTTTAGTTTTTGAAACTAGTAATGGGGACATTGATACATTAACTGTCAGCAAGTACATTTCTGTCATATTTGGAAGATAGGAAAAAAGGTGAATAAGTATTCTCTCTAATGTCGATTGATTTTACAGTGATATTTGCATTACTCATCAACTCCAAAACACAAGATTACACAACATTGATTGGTTTAAATTGTGTACAATGATGTTGTGTTTTTCCCCCTTCGATTCGGAGATAGTTTTTTCTGAGTTTAAGACGGCCGAAGACACTACACTACCCATAATCATCAGCTATAATACACAGCAACATGTAAAACATGCAATTTATTGTTACTTTGTAATTCTACTCCACTACAATTCAGAGGTTAACCTGGTATTTTTACTCCACTACATTTATTTGAGTTACTTTGCAGATTCTGATTAATGTGAAATATAAACAACATCGTCAACATCAGACTTTAGTTACACCTGAGTAAAATTCAGGGAAAGGTGATTGTCAAGTGCAAACAATCAGGAGAGATATTTGGTAGTGGGTGCTTGAGAAGACTAAACATTTATCTCCAGATCCCTATAAAGCTATTCATTACTCTTTATTCTCTAATCGTTAATTAAAGACTGTATGAAATGGCTATTTTACACATCCCTTTCAAGATTTTTCGACATTTGCTATCGATATTATTTCTGTTATGTTGTGTAACTGTTTAATGGTGTTATCTTTATTGCTACCCCCTTCCCCGTCAATGTATAGTGTTGGTCCACAAAGCAAACGTATTAGTTTAACAAAATCCGCATCTAAAATGGTGGCATAGATACGTTATTTTCCCCTATGCAATTCCAGTCTCACATCTCACAGCACATCGTCATAAACAAATATCGGAAACAGACCGAAAACACTTTATTTCCGAGTGTGCTTGCTTTTCTCTTTGGAAGTCATCACATAACGGCATTGTAATACACGGTTCGGCTGCATTAAATATTACATATCTGCCGTAGTTCTTTATTTATAGAGCCCTGATGAGAAGACTTCTAGACAAACATGAGGAACTGCCGCAACACTGAAAACGTGACGTGGATCATAAATATATCAGTAATTAAACAACATCTTACATTTATTTTCACACAATACGTCTCCTTGCAGTATCAACACTAATTCGGCTGACTTTTATATTTGATCCAATTGGTAGATAGGCTATATTTACACCATAAAGGTGCACAGCTGATATAAAGGGACACCTGGTGGTTGAAGAACGTTATTGAATTTCATTATTTGTATCATTAGATATTAATAGGATCCCTATAAAGTATATTCATTACTTGTTATTCTCTACTAATAGTTAATTAAAGACTGTATATAATGACTATTTTGCACATCCCTATCAAGATTTCAAGAATTTCTAAGGTTTATTGACATATCCACAAATGGTGTAGTTATGCAATGAATGAAAAACTTGGCAGGTTCGTCAACACTGCATAACAAGACATCTATCAATATGTGTGTATACCTCCACCATTAAACAGTCATATTCTGCACATTTCTTATCTACATACATCTTATAAGAGTATAATTAATATGTAATATCAGTTAAAATAAGTGCTTAAACATAGTTAACATTGCAGGACAGTTGATTGCCTAGTCCCAAAACAAATTATGCAATATATTAGACTTTAAGTACTTTGTCAGGCTTAATATTTATCTGTAGATTTACCAAAGCTTTTTGCTTACATGTATTTAAAAGAAGACCTTAACTTAAAGTATTATTTAATGTTTTAATAAAGCCTGATTAGTTTGTCTGATTTGCACATCCTCTATATTAATATCTGTGTACATCCAGCACTAAACTTGTATTGTAGAGATCTCTTACAGTAGCCTATCTTCTTGATATTTGCTATTCTATATTTCTATCATTGACCTTCTACTTTCCCCCTATTTTGTATGTACTCTTAATATTTACATATTTTCATCAAATGTAACCCATTCAACCAAACAAGCAGCAGAGATTAGCAACACAACCTTACCTGCATTGCAACGACTCTAAACGTGTAATAACGCGCTTTAACCACTAGGTGAATAATACAGACGTATAAAGTACACATGGTATACAATGCTATCAAAAACACATGTTAATTTACATATCTAACTATCATTATCAAGCACAATATGGACTATATGAGGCTTATGCATTGTACCAGGTGTAGGCTAAGTCAAAAACAGGCAACTGATGGTGTGTGAAAGGTCATTTATGAGGATGAAACAAATGAGGTATACAGAATACAATGCCATTTGATCTGTTTTATTATTAGTGTAGGACAGATATGTATAACACCTGAAGATGTTTTATTCATGTTATCACATAATTGTAGAGGATATAGCTATATTATTGCACATATTTGAGTTCTATCTACACATGAATATCTGATTTGTAAAACATCACACAAAAAGGTTTATCCGCCCCCTCATGGTGCTAATCAATATGTGTGTTTGCTAAACAGAGATACAAACAGAACATGAGTGAACAGTCAAAACAATTGTTATCAACTTTATTGTTATGGGACATTGTTTACATAGTGTTTCAGAGTAGACATGTAATAACATCTGAATAAAATGAAATGATAGAAAATGCCTTCAACAACCTGAAGAATAACTTACTGGACATACATATTAAGACATTAGGAAATGTGTCTTTTTTTTTTGTCGGAGGGCCGCAGCTGACGAGAGGGGGTTTAGGGCTGAAGGAAGTCAGCGATGTATGCAGGGGCTAGGGAGTGGAGAAATGTGTAGGTTAGCAGGAGGAGTCTGTACTGGATGCGTGACTTGACCGGGAGCCAGTGAAGGTGGAGGAGAGTGGGGTGATGTGTTGCCAGGGCTTAGTGCGGGTGAGGAGCCTGGCTGCAGAGTTCTGGACGTACTGGAGCCTGTCCGGGGATTTGCTGGTGACCCCGAACAGAACTCCATTGCAGTAGTCCAGACGAGAGGAGATGATGGTATGTATTAATGTTTCTGCAACGGGGTCGGGGAGAGAGGGCTGGAGTCTGGAGATGTTTCGAAAGTGAAAAAAAGCGGTTTTGACAGTAGACCTTATGTGGGAGTTGAAGGTGAGGCTAGAGTTCAGAGTGACGCCCAGGCTGGATGGAGCAGCCATCGACGGTGAGGAGCAGATCTCCAACCTTCCGGAGCAGTGTTTTTGAGGCCACAGCCATGAGCTCTGTTTTGTTTTTGTTGAGTTTCAGTAGGTTTGTTGACATCCAGGTTTGGATGTCGCAGAGGCAGTTGACTAGTGACAGTGGGGGTAGCTGGGATGATGGATTGGTACTGATGTAGAGTTGGGTGTCGTCGGCATAGGAGTGGAAGTTGAGACCATGTTGGCGGAGTATTTTACAGAGGGGGAACATGTAGATGATAAATAGAAGGTAGTCTGGAGGGGGCTTCACCGTGTGTCATCAGAGCTGTCAGAGTCGCAGTCAGAAGACTCATCTGAAACACTTTGCAAGAAGCTGATGGTCTCTGCTCCAGTCAAAACGTGCTGGTAGCATCGTCTCGCATGAGTCTTCATTTCTCCGATGTCGTGCTGCTTTTTCCTGAACATGCTCTGGAGACAATATCAGTTACTTCATCACCTATCACTGATGTGTAAAGTCATGCAAAGTAAAAATGTAATATATACTGTACTTTGCAGGCAGGACAGCTCTTTCAGTGAATCACTGCGGGTTGAAAGGACCTTCCAGTGGTGGTTCATTTCTGTGACGAGAATCTTCTTCTCCTGCTGTAATCTCTTCACTGCCATGACCAGGTCAAACGCTCTTCTCTTTGTCCTGAGGTCGAAAGACTCTGGAAAGCATTTATGACAAAACATGAATTCATGTGTATGAAAGATCAACATTCAAAGAATCTATGAAGTCTTACATAGTTTTATATATCAGACATGAAGGTTTTCCATATTTGCTGTGAGCATTCAGCAGACTTGTGTACTTACCACTGTTTGGTAGCTGCCATGGCCAAGCTTTCTCCACGACAGAATGGCTTCGAGGCACAGAGCTTCTGTGCTTGGAACCATTGAGTTGTATTTCTCAACTGTGGCTGTCAGGACCCCTTTCTCATCCCTGATCTTGCGGCGGATCCGGGAACGACCTTTGTTGCTGTCTGTGTCTTTGTAGAGACGCTGCGAACGTCTCTTGACACTTACTGTCAGCATTTCGATCTTGCTGGCCAAGGCAGCAGCATCCCTTGGGTTGTTTGTTGTTGCTTTTTAGACAACATAGGCGTATTAAGCACAGTAATTCACAATAACAGTGACATTTGATCAAATGTTTTAAGATTATTTTATTACATGTTTCATGAAAAATAAGTCATGCAAATGTCAATAGAGGGTTATCACTAATTCTGAAAATTAAAAATAAATTGATAAATCATGACTCCAAAAAAGTTGAAAAACTTCATTAAGATTGTCCTCACTTTCTGCCCACTCATTCACATCTCTGATCCAGTCTTCCAGCTGCTTTTCAGTCACTGCCAACTCAGCCTTCATGGACTCCAGGTTCTGCAATTGCTTTTCCAGAGCTTTTGTGGTCTACAAACGTCAAACAATTAAAGACAAGTAAATACAGAAATCTACATTTAGGCTGCAGCCACAAATAATTCTAACTAAGAATATGTCATTCTTCTAAAACTATGTTATTACCTTCAGATATCTGTGGGACAGTGAGTTGGCCAAGTTGCTGACTTTTTGCTGATTCCAGCGCATGGCCATCAGCGTCAGCATGTCTGTACGTACTGCAAAAGAGAATATCACGTTATTACTATTCCTCTTACTTCTTATACTGTAACTGCGGTTTATACTATATTGCCATCCTACATTGTGCTCTATGGTCATAACCGTCAATGAGCTTTTATGAGTTTGTGTTGTTGGTGTAATTTGCTAGTGTAATCTGTGCCATTCTGAATTTTTTTTTAAAACTGACAGTAAAGGTTCTATTGTAACTCACCTGCTTTTGACATGTGTTTTGTGGTCACTGCTATCCGAGAGAGGAAGGCATTGACCTGTTCCACCTCCTCCCCTAGGGTTAGTCCAGCCCCCTCTTGATATGCCCCACTCCATTTCACCTGTTTAAAATATATTCAAAAGTACGACTCGTTACAACTTGTCACTATTCACAAGGAGGTTTTTACATAAAGTGATTGTGTCACATGGTAACAATTCCTTACTTCACATTTGAAGTCATGCGCTTTGGCATGAAACACTGAGAGAAAGGGCTTCATGTCGAGAAGATGCTGGAGCTCTGGACAGCTTTTTGTGATTCTATGGAGGTAGGGCCAATATTTGCAGGTCACATCCATGCAAAAGAACATACTACTGGCCAGCTTTTTCTGTAGGTACAAGGGATAAGCAAAGATTTCTCCCCTGTACATATTGAGAGCACTGAGGAGCACTCCATGTCGACAGACGGCAAGCTCTAGTCCCTCCTCATCCAGCTTGCTGGCAGATTTTAGGGAGGTCTCTCTGGCTGCCGACCACTGTCCTCCACAAACACCTCTTCCGGAGACCTAATATATACAAATGTATTGATGAAAATGGTGCAAAGACTTACATAACCAAACCCTTCATTAGGATATTATATTCTATTATACGTAATTAGAGTCTGCAATATTACATGTTTGGTTGTGGTGTGTATATAGTCCACAAATCTTGAGACGTCTTCATCCCTGGCTATAAAGACACCGTCAAAGATGGCCTGTTCCTCAGATCTAAATAAATCAAAGGAGCAATGTATGACATCTCCGATTATATGGTTGATTAGTTCACATCAAGATACTTTTGTTTCGTTATCTGTTCAAATACTGTGACATTATATATTTTCTATGGTACCTAGCTGCATTCTTGAAACGGTAATGCTTGCGGTTTCCATCCACGGAAACTGCAAACATATCAGGGCTGCACGCAGGACAGGTGAAGGGCTCCTCCTTGCACATGATGTCCACCTCATAACGCACAGCCTCCCACTCAAAGAAACTTTTGATGAAGCTGTCAATTGAGATCTTTCCAGTCTATAACAAAATAAGGACATCAACAGTCAATATGTCAAAAATAAATTATAAATTATAAGGACACAGCTTACAATTTGTACAATACAAATAGATTAAAAAGGACAAGTAACTTCAATATGCACTCGGCCGAAGCGCAACGGTCGCTGATCTAGCATCTGAAACAATCATCAGCATGATGACAGCCTCTGAAACAACAACAGTTGAAGTTGAGGCCATCATCAAAAAGATGAAACCCTCCACCTGTGCCCTGGACCCCTTTCCCACAGCTTTGGTTAAATCGAACATTGGTGCCATAAGTCGGCTGATCACTTCAGTGATAAACCAGTCCATCCAGTCTGGTCATGTTCCACCACCATTAAAAGCTGCTGTCATCAAACCACTCCTCAAAAAACTCACTTTAGACCCTGAAGTCCTAGCCATTTACAGACCCATCTCCAACCTGTCATTCCTATCCAAGGTACTGGAGAAAGTAGTTGCCATTCAGATCCAGGAACATCTAACACTGAATAAACTCTTTGAAAAATTCCAGTCTGGTTTTCGCCAGGGCCACAGTACAGAAACTGCCTTAGTCAGGGTGACCAATGACCTGCTGATGACAGCTGACACCGGATCTCCATCTCTCCTCATCCTCCTGGATCTAACTGCAGCATTTGATACCGTCGACCATGACATCCTACTCCACCGTCTTCACACTACAATTGGACTCTCTGACTCTGCCTTAAACTGGTTCACCTCCTATCTCACCAGGAGGACTGAGCACGTCACCTTGGGAGCGGCTAAATCAAGAACTCACTCTGTGACTTGCGGTGTCCCCCAAGGATCAGTCCTCGGCCCCACCCTTTTCACCATATACATATCCCCCCCTTGGTCGTGTCATCAGCCGGCATGGAATATCTTTCCATTGCTATGCTGATGACACACAGCTCTACATCAGAGCAAACCCAACCCCCTCTGCACCTCTGCCATCATCCACAATAACCACATGCCTGGAGGAGATAAAGGTGTGGATGAAGCACAACTTCCTCCAGCTAAACAGCTCCAAGACTGAAGCCATTCTTATTGGCACTCCACATCAGGTCCGTTCATCCGCCATCACCAGCATCACCTTCTCCGATCAGAACATTCCACTCTCACCTACGTTTACCAATCTGGGAGTTAAAATGGATCCTCACCTGACCTTTGAGGCCCACATCAAGCAAATATGCAAGACCTCTTTCTACCACCTGAGAAATATTGCGAAACTCCGCCCCACACTCAGTCTGCCAGATGCTGAAAAGCTTGTCCACGCCTTTGTCTCCTCCAGGCTGGACTACTGTAACGCACTTCTCATTGGGATTCCTAGCAAGAACATCCAGAAGCTGCAATACATCCAGAACAGCGCTGCTAGGATCCTGATGAGAGTACGGAAGTACGAACACATCACACCCATCCTCAAATCACTGCACTGGCTCCCTGTCTCACTCAGGATTGACTACAAAATCACCCTCTTCACTCATCAGTGCATATATGGAAATGCTCCCTCCTACATCAAGGAATTGCTCACCCCACAAACCTCCACGAGGAACCTACGTTCAGTAAAGGCAAACCTCCTCATCCCACCAAGGACAAAACTGAAGACCATGGGAGACCGAGCCTTCTGCTCCGCTGCTCCGAGACTGTGGAATGCCCTCCCAAACCAGCTGAGGACACCACAGACTGTGGAAGCTTTCAAAAAAGGCCTAAAAACGCATCTTTTTAGAATAGCCTTTAACTAGATTTTTAAATCCCCCACATTATGCCATGCCGGCATAAATGTCACAGCTGTTATTATGTTGTTTTAATTGTTTTTAAATTGTTTTTTTATTGTTTTTATTGTTTTGTTTCACCCTTTTTAATTTTTAATTTTGTAGCACTTTGAGTTTTGTTTACGCAAATGAAAAGTGCGCTTATAAATAAAATATATTATTATTATTATTATTAAACTTGTAATCAAGGCTTTGGATCCAGAAGGAGTCGAACTACGACAAGCAAGACGTCTACGGCGCCGACAGTCCCACAACCTTCTGGTTGAAAGACGACCGCACTCCCTCTTAGCCACAGTCGCCCACGTGACACAAATAGTTCCAGTTTGTGATTGACAGATGATGTTATCCTCTCCATTTTGTAAATGTCCATTGTAATATCCATCCATGCGTTTAAAGTTGGGGTGATCGGGTGATAACCACTTCTTTGTAAGAGCTTTTTTACTCGCCACCAAGAACAGATTTAATAAATATTTGTCTTTTTTAGTCCATTCTTGAGGTATGAGTCCAAAGAACAAAGTTTTACTCTCCATGGGCACATGACATTTGAAAATATCTTGTAAGGCTTTATGTATCCCTCCAAAAGACCTCAATAACAGGTCAGTCCCAGAAAACGTGATAATGATTTGCATTTGAATTTCCACATTTTCTCCAGCAGTCTGGGGAGTTACCACCATAGTGAGACTTCTGAGAGGGTGTTATAACATATATTATCAGGCTTTTCCCACCAAACTCCCTCCAGTTATGTGAACTGGTACATTTCCACTGATATTTCCATATTGTTGTCCATTCCTCCTCAGATATGATAACCCCTCCTTCCTTCTCCCACTTGGATTTCACATATATGGTTGAGTGTATTTTAAGATTCAATAGCCCTTTATACATACATGAAATAACTTTGCTATCTGTTTTTGAATCGTATGCTTTTTTAAATAGTTCTATCACACTTGACTCTGTTATAGTTTTAACCTTTTGGTTAACATAATGCCGCATCTGTAAGTATCGATAGAAGTCTTGTTTTTCTAAAAGGAATTTCTCTTTAAGCATTTCAAAACTAAACAGCGTTCCCTCTTTAATTATGTTGCAAAGAGCAGTTATTCCTTTGGCTGTCCAATCCTTGAATCTAGTGTCTAATTTATTAGGAGTAAAGTTGGTGTCATATGCACACCATTTCAGAATTGTAATATGTTCCTCTAATTTATACTCAGTTATGACTGTTTTCCATACTTTAAGAGTCAGTTTTACCCATGGATTTTCAATGTTATTTATGTAGCCCTGTAGGTCGCTGGGCTACATTTTCCTCTTCCATGGTTTTCCATTGGGCAGCATATGATGGATTGCACCAGCATACCATGGGCCTCAGCTGTGCTGCCCGGTAATACTCTTTAAGGCGAGACACCCCAGGTGAATAGGGTAATTTTTTTAACTTAAATGTATCAGCTAGAAATTTCTCCAGTTAATTACTTACAATAAGGCAATTGTTTTTTGTATTACAAGTTTTCTGAAATAGCATTTTTAAATCTACAAATTAGCCATTATCTCATTAAATATGAACATATTTTAAGTCTAGGGCTGTCAGTCGATTAAAATATTTAATCGCGATTAATCGCATGATTGTCCATAGTTAATTGCGATTAATCGCAAATTAATCGCACATTTTTTATCTGTTCTAAATGTACCTTAGAGGAATATTTTTTAAGTTTTTAATACTCTTATCAACATATGAGTGGACAAATATGCTTTATGCTAATGTTTATTATCATTTGAACAATGACAAATATTCTCATGAATATTAAACACAACAACCTCTGAACATTACAAATATTCGCCTCAATTCAACCTGGAACCTCTCTCATTCAATAATACAATACAACTGGTGTGTGTGTGTATGTGTGTGTGTGTGTGTGTGTGTGTGTGTGTGTGTGTGTGTGTGTGTGTGTGTGTGTGTGTGTGTGTGTGTGTGTGTGTGTGTGTGTGTGTGTGTGTGTGTGTGTGTGTGTGTGATGGATCGTTGGAGCTATGTGCAACTCAAGGCATATGCTCGAACGGGAGCTGCCCTAACTTGACAGCCCTAATTTTAACACATTTCAGGAATCGAAATCTGAACTTTGGATAAAGCCAGGTTCAAAATTCTTGTTTCATTTTGTAGTCATATTAGTATCTAAGGCTTTTACAGAAGGGATATTGGATATCTCTTTTTATCACTCCATAAATCAGAAAATACTGTCAACAGCCCTAAAATATCAATTTTCGCCATGTTTTTAGTTATACAATGTTGTATAATTCAGGCTATGAATGATATATGGAAAAAACCCTTCTGTAAAAGCCTTCATAATATTGATAGGGATATAACTGGAAGGTTTGGTGTATCTACGTGCTACTGAAGTTGACATTTTGAACTCAGAGTAGGAGAAAAAACTCATTTTGAGAAAACTAACTTTAAAGATTGCAGTGAGGCGCTAGCTAAACCCTCCTGTTCTTTGGATGATAGCTTGCGCATCGACGCACTCCGTGAAGGTATTTCATGTTCGGGGTCATTTCTTTTTTGTATAACCTTGCTTTGTGCAAGTGACAATTGTTGTCGTCTTCTCTGTGAACGTTTTTTTCGCTGTTCTTTTGCCATTTTGAGATTTCAATTTCTAGCGGAAAGCTAACCAGGAAGTGTTTTAGCACATCACGTGACGCATCTGAACGAATCACGTTGTCAGAAATTGACACCAGCCAATGAGATTTTGTTTCTTGGTTTAAGACCCCTTTGTGCTTTCACGATTGGTTGCTGATACAAAGGAAATGACCATATTTGGATCCAATGAGATTATGCAGGAGAGACACAGCTTTCCAACGATATCTCTGTTGATATGGTGCACACAGCGGTCGCGGTACTTTATGTTACGTTAGAATGCTAACTTTTGGTGAATTTAAGAGAAATCTACAGACGCAAATAGACAAACTATAGTCAAATAAACACTTAAATGTGTATTTTGTACGTTTTCCTTCCAAAAGCCTGAAAGAAAACATGTTATAGAATCAAAATAGCACAAAATCTCAAAATTGACCAGTACTTGAAAAACGATGTTTTTGCCTGCCGTGTCTCGCCTTAAAGGCCCTGTCACACTGTCCCGAAATTGACACCCGATGGACACACGATAAAGGAAATGTTCAAATTCGGCTGTGATCGTAGCAACATCGGGCCATTCGTGAGGGCATCTTAAGCCATCGTATGACCGCCGGTGCAGTTTCTCAGGCTCCGGCAGCAACTTCGTGAGCGGCAACTTCGTAAGGCATCGTGAGGGCATCTTGTCAAATCGTGTCATCTTCGTGTTATCATCGGTGCATTCACCCTCACTCTGATCGGGGCGAATGCCCGATGGCACCGATGATAACAAGATGCCCTTACGAAGGGCACAATTGACACACAAATTCAACACGAAAATGAACCTTCGCAAGGTCCTTCGGCAATTTTTTGGCATGCCAAAGATTTTGCCACCGCTCACGAAGTTGCTGCCGGAGCCTGAGAAACTCCACCGGCGGTCATACGAAGGCTTAAGATGCCCTCACGAATGGCCCGATGTTGCTACGATCACAGCCGAATTTGAACATTTCCTTTATCGTGTGTCCATCGGGTTGTTTAATTGCACAACAAAATCATGTAAATATATTATGTAAATAACCCAATTTGTGTTCTGTGAAACTAAAAAGGATATCATATATTATTTTGAAGGACAGTTGACAGGAAGTTGTTGTTGTTATGGAAACAACATTACGGAGAAAACGTAATATTTTCTACATATAACGACGGATAAAGTAAAGAACAAAGTCTGAAGATATCAGTACAGTATCATAGTACTGTAACATAATTGTTTTTGGTACTTTCATTGCAGTTGTATGTCTTAAATGTAATGTAAATGTTGCCTTCGTGTGTGGTTCGGGACCATCTTCGTGCGAAATTCACAATTCCATATTCGTGTGTCCATCGGGTGTCAATTTCGGGACAGTGTGACAGGGCCTTAAGGGAAGGTAGGGCCCACCCCCCCTTTTCTTTTGCAAATAACATCACTCAATAATAACAAGTAACATCAATAACAAATTACAACAGTTCAAAATGGAGAAAATCAATAACAAATCAATACATTCATGGAAATACATTCAGCAATGCAAATGACCAATTGAATACATGAGTCTCATCACTAGATTATTAGTGACTGCAATGAGTGCATAAATAAGGCATCTTATCTTATCTTAATAACATCTTCATATTAATAATAATAATAAATCATACGGTATGTGTCCGAAAGGGAGCAGGAGGAAGCAAACACAAAAATATACAAAAAATATACTGCATATTAAAGCAAACAATTGTAAAGGTAAAAGTATGAGAATAACAAAACAATAAGTGTAATGTAAACATTTACATTATTATTATGATTATTTAATATATAAAGACTATATATTATTGAATTACAAGATTAGATATACTTTAGTTGATCTAAAATATTGATGTGTTCAAATACTCTTCAAAACACAAGCGCCATCTCCTGGTTAAAACCTGAAATTGAAAATCTGGCAACGCCCTCTTGGAAAATAGTGGGAGGGCTTAACATTCCTCGATACTGGTTTTAGGCAGGTCGTAGGCAGGAAGCTGTAAACTGGAGTCTGAAATGAGGTGCTACATCTGTACTGCAAAATAAAAAAAATTGGTTGATGTATGGAACCTTCCCATAACCAAAAATAGTGAAAATGTAGGCTCCTCTGAAGGGGGCCATGTCAACCTTATCACGTGTATATCTGGAAATAAGGATCAGAATGTCACCAACTTTGGTTTATATGTTCAGGGTGAGGCAAAGCATACACTAAAGCACATTTTGTACCAATACCTTTGTCCATCTTTGTAAAATATACAATTAAACACTGATACAATTTAGGCGGAAATTAAATTTGAAAGGAACAATCCAAAAGGTATATTTATACTTTTCTGTCATTATTATAGTTAGGAGACCAAGCCCCAAAAAACCTTATTTATATGTACCAAAGAGTGTTATCTTATGATAAAAGTTGGTTATTTGACTATTAGGGGCTGGTAATCTCTTCTGTCACCAGCCCCTAACAGGTTGCTAGTGCAGCAAGGTCTTCAAACTGACAAATAGAATGGGCCCTATAGGTGTAAATGGATTAATGAAAGGACACAGACCATAGATTAAGGCAAAAAACAAGATTTAATATAATTATTTGTATATAATATATTGTTCTTACATTTAAACCAGGTATATCAGGGACGACATTTAGCCTATAGGATTTAGACTACTTTTTATCATTCCTAAAATTTGCCTTAACATTAACATATATATATATATATATATACACATACATACACACACATATATATAATATATATATATATACACACATACATACACATATGTAGGGAGACCAATCACCAAAGAAAGTCAAAATATACAATAAATATAATAATACTGTTTCATATAATAAAACAGAAAGGAAGTGAGTGCACACACGGAATCGAGTGCTGCTACAACATCTGAGAGATAACTGCCTCAAAACCTGACAGATATCGAAAATAAACATAACAAAAGAGCAAAACTGAAAAGGGGCTTTAAAAATGGCACCCAAGAAAAATGCAAACCTCCCTGACGAGGTGGAGGACATTAAGAAATCTCTCGACTTCTTGTCAGCCGAAATCAAAACAGTCGCAAAATAAAATCATGGAGCTGATGGGAGAAGTACAATCTCTGAAAATACAAAACATTGAAAAGGACAAAAATATCACTTTTCTGGAGAATCGAGTGGCCGACCTCGAACAACACACCAGGATGAACGATCTGATTATCAGCGGTCTGAAGACCAGACACCGGAGCTATGCCAGGGCGGCAGCGGCCTCAGAGGACACCGCCGCCGGGAGAGGGGCAGCCGACGCTCCGGAGGTGGACCGTGAGTCGCTGGAGCAACAGGTGCTTTGCTTTTTGGACAGCAAGGGCATATCTGTTGACAGCGGAGATATTGAGGCCTGTCATGCCCTGTGGAGCAAGAACACAACAGCCACACCAGCAGTAATAATCCGGTTCATCAACAGGAAAAATAAATATGCACGCCTCAAACAAGGAAGGAAACTAAAAGGGACCAATGTTTACATTAACGAACACCTTGCAAAGAAGAACGCGGACATCGCAAGGAGAGCACGTTGTAGAGTTATATTTGTATTTATTCATGTTAGCAAACTATGGATAAGCTTAAAATGGGAATAATTTGGGTAAAACTGTGAGCTGGATTTGGGGCCTGTTGACATGTGTTTTTGAGGACAAAGGAAGATGGGGGGGAAGGTGAGAGCATGTCTTGATTTGCATTCACCTTAGATCTTGCTACAGTGATTGGGGAAACCTAAGATTTGAGGTGTTAGTGATATTTGGGGCTGCTAATCAAGGAGGTCCAAATGGGAGGATCTGATAACTCCTCCCATTGTTAAAGAGTATAAACACAGACACACACGCGGTGTTCAGTCTCTTTCCTCTGGCTGGCTCACGTGCAGGTAAATGCGGGATCCCAAAGATTAACTGTATTGAATTTGTACTGTATTGATTGTATTGTCATATTACCATTAAAGTAGATTATTGTTTACTTGGTAGCTCTGGATTCCTTCCTGTATTAACCAGCTTGATAGGGACGCGCGGAGATTTGAAAAGCGGACCAGATATCCCTTTTAATCTCTAACAAAGTGGTGACCCCTGACGTGCCAGATATAACGAAGCTGAGGAAGAATCCAGACGACCGGAATGGGTCGGGAACAAACGCTTTCAAACATCTCAGACAATCGGCAGGGCCCTGCAAAACTATACAAATGAGGTACGCAGACGCCTGTTATGAAAATCGACTGTCTGTAATTGGATACACTAAAACTTTAGGATTGTCTGTAGGCGTTTCACAGTGTTTTTAAAGTTTAAATGGAATATACAATGCATATTTTACTATGTTAGGAAAGTTATATACAAAACGTAAACGTTGATCGCCAGGTAGACGGAAAGTCCTGCGTAACGTAAATAGAGCAGTTTGGCGCGGATCTGCAGGTAGTTTATTCCTGAGTGGCGTGGAGACGGTGCAGTTTGTCGGTGCGAGGTTCGATTCCTGCACGACAAAACCTGGAAACTCGATATATCAGATCGGGTCGCCGTTTAAAACTGGGGTTAAATAACAGACCAAGGCTGAAAGCTAAAAGCCAGAGGTCTGTTATATGTTAAATCGAGGGAGAGAACGCGTACCTCACCAAAAATTGTGACGGGACCGTCTCTCGTTTTCCCTTTGTCTGTAAACTTAATTTGAAAAGCTAAACGTGTGATAAAGGGCTTTTCACGACCTGGGAGTTCCCCATGGAATGGTCACATTCTTTAAGAGTGTCGAAGCATCATTCGGGTCCACTAGCCTGTTGAAATAAACATCACATTATAAAAGCTGGACAAACTACGGGGAATAAATCTGTGTGATTTTTCAATTGTCTCCGGGGCTCAAAAAGGCACTCAGAAGAGTGAAGCTCATTTGTGGTCTGCTGCTGCCATCTAGTGGCTGAAAGGGGGTAACACACCCTTGACATTTTTATATAGTTTAGCTTCAAACTTAGAGTTTCATCATTACATTGCTGGCCGGTATTGAAGACGGGAAGCACGTTAATAGTAACAACGACAATAGCCCAGTATATTAATACAAGTGAACACATATTAATTAAGTCAGATAGATAAAAGCGAAGTGAATATGGAACGACAGAATGGTAAAGACTATTCTGAAATTCCAGGGAGTTACCGGGAGCAATGGGAACAGATTAAGAGATTGATTTTAAGTGGAATCGAACAGGGGGCTAAAGAAAAGGCTTGTACGGATCTCCGATTCCTACACGATAAAATGATAACAGAGAATAGAGTGGGGGATGACGACACCGTAGGTAATTTGGGCACAGCATTGAATTTATATGAAAGACAGATTGTAAAGCAACTTGCACACCTAAACGAACAGAAGCCCAGATGGTTTGCCCGTAGCAAATGGAACAAACAAAAACAGGCACTAGATAGATTGAGGAGGGTTTGTCACAATGCTGCCCTCGCAATGATTGGAATTAATATTCCTCCCGTCACAGACGAAAATCTCCTGGGTGCAATGGCAATCCAAAGCCCCATAAAAACAGATGAAGTTAACACTCTTCTGTTCCCTCATGGTATTAAAGACACGGAGGTGCCTACACATGGAGACATTCTTGACTATGTAGCAGAACGAGTCGAATATTTTAAAAGAATGCAAAATAATGTTGTCTCTAACTCAGAGCAGAAATCTCAAACGACGCCCATACAAAATCCGGCTATTCCCACCCGCTCCTCTCTCCTTTACCCGGATTTAGGTAGTCTGACTACACAGCCCCCTCCCCCTTATTCTCTACCCGACGAAAGCGCAAATAAATTGCAAATGATGGTGGCAGATGCATCGGACACAGAAGGAGAGGAGGCGGCCATGAGCGTAGGGAACTATAGAATGGTGGGAACAGTAGCGTTGAGTCCGTTAAGGGGCGTCCCTACTCCAAAGAAAAGACTAAATGTTAAACAAAAACAAGTTTCCTCCCCGTTAGACAGAATAGACAGCGCACACACCACGCGGAGGCCTGGTTTTAACACAGACCAGGAGGGGGTTTCCCCGAGAAGGGACAGTCGACCACTTGATAAGGAGCTCACCTCAGAACAATTGACTTCCCTTCTGACAGATCTTACAAAGAGCCACTCAGGCGCTACACGGACAGACATAACATACACAACTGACCTCCTAGATGAGAGGGAAATGCGAGAAAGGCGGTGCTATGAACAACAGATTCAAGATAGACGCAAGGAGGAAGACAGGAGACAGGAACAGAGCGGATATGAAGGCTCGGTAGAAGATATAGAGGAAAATAGGGAGAGGAGAGGCCAGCACACAGGTGTACGCAGGCGCGCTGAGGAGGGGGAGAGATGTGATCCTTTTCAGAACGTCTTATTACCCAGGTGTTGAGGGGGGGGCATCGGGCCATGAAAGTGGGGAAGAGACAGCGAACCACAGAAGTGATAGAAAGACAGTGGGCCATAAAAGTGAGGGAGAGATAGCGGGCCATAAAAGGGATAGGGAAACAGCAAGCCATGAAACTGGGGGGTTTTACAATGAAGCAAGAGGCCAGGGTCGTAAAGACAGCTATCAGGACACTTTTCAGCAGGAACAAGCAGGACAGGAAGAGGAAGACAGCAGGAGGGCGAGGTGCAAAGTTAAGCAGATATCTCTGACAGGAACAATAAGTGAACTAGTGGAAGTAGATCAGGTTCTTTCAATGCCCCTTAACAGATTAAGGTCTCACCACACCGCAGAAGACCCCACCGAGCATGCTTTTATTTTTCCAGTATTACAGGCGCCTTTAGTGGCCGCGCAAAACGGGAAAACGGCTTATCATCCTTTCACACTAGGGGACATACATGCGCTGATCGATAAAATGCCGTTGCCTACTGAGGGAGGGAGACATTGGATGCGAAGGTTTGCGGACATGGCTGTAGGACAGACTATCTGTCTGGGAGATTTCAGGAGAATACTAGCACAACAGACTTCCTATTATGAGGTAGAAAGAGTTGAGGATAGATCAGGAACATCGACAATGAAAGATGACGTGCCTATTTCCTTTAACGATGTTCACAGCAAGCTGGGCAAAGCAATGAGAGAACATTTCCCACAGACAGGGGGAGGTTACGGTTCACTGTCATTTACATTTACACCTGGAGAGGCTGCAGCAACCATGTTGCTCAGGGCACGCCAACAATACACAATGGCAACTGACTACAGTCCAGATAATAATGACCAACATATACAGATGTTCCGTAAGGCAGTGCTTGCAGCGGTGCCGAAATAAATTAAAAGTCTGATGGAGGACAATCCAGAGGTAGATCAGTTAAACACACAGACGTGGGAACGTCATTTAGCCCATCATTTGAGTAGATTTAACAAACAACATACAGAGGTTAAAACTGAGGAAGAGGAGTTGAGGGTGCAGTTACTGCGAACGCAGCTGGAAATAGCCCGGAAAACAGTTCAGAATGACAAAAAGAATGCCAAACAGTTGATTGTTCACCCAGTAGCGCCGGCCGTGCAGCCACAGGGGCAGCAAAACCCAAAAGGGGGCCTTTCCAACCAGGGTCTGCCCTATAGTCAGCCCCAATTTGGCTACGATAATAGCTCTTGGCAACAGAGGGGCGGGTTCAGAGGCGGGGTCAGAGGTCGAGGTGGCTTTGGAATGACTCCTGGATTGGAATACGTGAAGGTGTGTTTCATTTGCGGACAGCCAGATCACTTGTTCAAGCAGTGCCCACATAAAGCCCCACCAGGAAGGGGGCGGGCTAAAGGGGGACAGAGAGGATACGGAGGGTCGAACGGATCAGAGAGACCATATATCCAGACACCCCAGGAGGCTGTCCCATTGCCGCAACAACCGAACCAGGGTCACATTGCCCCTAATGCTATGGCCGCCCCCTATGGCCAGTTTGTCCTGTATGATGGGGAGTACTACGAAGAATGAAGACGCCCAGGGAACTCTGGATGTACGGGCCTGGCGGATCCATACATTAATATGACTGTTAAAGACTCAAACCTACCATTCCTTGTTGATTCAGGAGCAAGATATTCCACCATCAATTCTCCCGTCTTCAAGGCGTCCCTTTCATCTACAACAGTCTCAGTCATAGGGTTTTCGGGAAAAATAGAAAAAATACCGCTTTCCACGCTGTTATCCACCAAGATAGCAGGACAGACATTCTTACACCAGTATATTCTTGCACATAAAAGCCCGGCTAACCTCATGGGTAGGGATATTCTGATCAAAACGAATGCCTCCATCCTCTGTTCCCCGGATGGACTGATAATATCATTCCTGAATGGCACAACCATCAATTGTTCGTTATCTACCATAAAATCAGGTTCTCAGATGATGTTGGCCCAGTCCACTGAGGCAGAAGCAACCCAACATGCCACTATATTCTGGGGACTGTTGGACCGACCTCGGGACAACACACCTGGACTATATTCCATTTTTCAACAATGGAAGCCATGGATTAACCTTCTCAGGCCTTATGGCCCCCCTCCAGACCCCCCCCACCTGACGCTGAATTATGATAGAAGAGACGACCAAAGTTATGAATATGAGTATGATAATGAGGTGTCTATGGCCGTTTGGGACGTTACCACGACAAATCTCTTTGTGGGACAGGCGGGTGTGGCTGCGTCGGTTGAGCTCTCTGATAAACAACTGTACTGGTACCGTTTGTCTGCTGAGTCCACACCACACATTTCATTAGCTATCAGAAAGGGTTATGAAGCTAAACAACTTGGTCCCATGGTAAAGACGCTGCTAGAAGTCGAAGATTGGGAACCTACGCAGATCGCGGCACTGACATACTCTCCCTCACACAGAGCTTATCGTCTTAAAATCTACACACAAGAATGCATCCACATGGAGAGACACGAAGTAGATAGACATCATGGTAGGGAAAAAACTGACCATGCATATACAGTTGACATGTTGCGTGATCTCCCGTCTGACCTGTGGGCGTCGCACTCTCATGATGTAGGTTTCTGCTTAAAAGCCACACCAGTAACATTTGAGGTGAGCAGCTCTGTGCCTGTGAGCCGGTCACAATACCCGATCAAACCACAGGCAAAAGGGGGTGTTGACAAGGCAGTTGAGGGACTGAAGAGAGCAGGGGTGTTAGAACCCTCACAAAGCCTTTAGAATACTCCCATACTTCCTGTATCAAAATCTAGCGGGGAGTACAGAATGGCTCATGATTTGAGAACCATTAATGCTATTACGACTACAGCTCTGATACCAGTTCCTAACCCCTACATGGCTATCTGTAATGTCTCACCTGAACATACATGGTTCACCTGTATTGACCTAGCCAACGCTTTCTTCTGCATACCTCTGGCAGAGAGTATGAGACCTATTTTTTATTTTACAATAGGAGGGGAGAAACTACAATACACAAGACTACCACAAGGCTTCAGTTTGTCTCCAGGAATATTCAACAAAGTACTCAGGGAACAGCTAGAGGGCGTTACATTGCCAGTGGGGGTAGTATTAATACAGTATGTAGACGACCTTCTCATCGCAGCACCTTCTGCAGCCTCTTGTTTGGAGGCCACCAGAAACCTACTGGTGCGCCTCCACACATCAGGGTTCAAAGTCTCCAAGAAAAAGCTACAATGCACCCGTAAAGAGGTGACATTTTTGGGCAGAGTGATTTCCCCAGCAGGCACGGGCATGTCAGCAGCGCATCAGGAACACATTTTGAACCACCCGAAACCCAAGACAGTCAAAGACATGTTGTCTTTTTTGGGCCTCACAGGCTACAGCAGACACTACATCCCAGAGTATAACCCAAGAACAGCTGAACTCAGAAAACTCATCAATGAGAAAGGCATGCGCAATCTCACTGCCACACTAGACTGGACACAAGCGGCAGAAGCTGCGTTCATTTCTCTCAAACAATCCATGTCCCAAGTCAGGGCTCTCGCCGCTGCATCCTATGCATTACCATTCTTTCTTGATGTTTCTGAAAATGAAGACACAGTAAATGGGATTCTTTTTCAGAAAAAGGGGGGTTGTAGGACAATATTGATGTATGTCAGTGTTACACTGGACAGAGTGGAAAACAGAGAACCTCCCTGCATGAGACACGCGGCAGGTACAGCACGTATCTTAAACAAGATTTCACACATTGTGATGAGCCATCCTTTGACAGTACTGACAACACACAGCATTGTCTCTTTTGTGAACTCAAGTGCATTCACAATGACTTCAACGAGACAAACAAGGCTGGAGAAAACTCTGACAAAGGCACACATCACATACACACACGAAGGAGTTAACAGCGCAGACACCATAGGTAGCGGAGAGCCCCATAGGTGTGAGGAAAGAATCATCCAAGATGTGAAGCTAAGAATAGATCTCAGAGACGAGCCCATCCCACAGGCAGAAAACCTGTTCACAGACGGCTGTTGTTTTAGACACCCCCAAAACGGCCTCCAAGCAGCCTATGCCGTGGTAAAACAAAAACCTGAGGGAAACTTTGAGGAAGTATCAGCTGGGGAAGTAACAGGGAAAGTATCAGCACAGTTGGCAGAAGTAATGGGAGTCATTGCAGCATTAGAGCTATCAAAAGGAAAGGATGTAAACATCTACACTGATTCAGCATATGTCCACGGCGTAATTCACGTGGAAATGCGACAATGTTTGAGAGCAGGATTTGTAACTTCCACAAATACCCCCATCAAACATGAGAAAGAGATCAAAAGGCTTGCAGAAGCAGTAATGTTGCCCAACAAGTTAGCTTTACTTAAGTGTAAAGGTCATAACGCAGAAAACAACTACTTGGCTTGGGGTAACAATGCAGCAGACAAAGCAGCTAAAGAGAAGGCAGGATATACACCATGGTATCAAATGCTTGTCTTAAAATCTGCTGACTTGCTGCCCGCAATAACAGATGAGACGCTTAAAGAAGCTCAAGAAGCGGGGTCTCCTCAAGACAAAAAACTATGGTCAAACAGGGGAGCTACCAACAAAGAGGGGATATGGTACTCCCCAGATGGGAGACCGGTTATACCCCCAGAGTGGATAAGATCCATGCTTAAAGAAGCACACGGCCCAACGCATTGTGGTAAAACTCAGATGAACAGGCACCTGACCCACTGGTGGCACCCATACCTACCAGACATGATAGCAAATCACCTAGAAGAGTGTGTAATTTGCTTAACCCATAACATCAGAGCCACTGTGAAACCACACCAGGGAAAGTTTCCTTTACCTAAGATGGCAGGAGAAGAAATCATCATTGACTACACTGACATGATTGACAAAGTAAGAGGATTCAGATATTTGTTAGTAGTAGTAGATGGATACACAGGTTGGCCAGAAGCTATCCCTTGCAGAAGAGAAGATGCAGACTCAGTGATCAAATTCCTAGTCACGCATTACATTCCATTACATGGATTTCCTAGGAAAGTGAGGTCAGACAATGGCAGCCATTTCAAGAACCATGACCTACGCACAGTAGAAGAGTCCCTAGGACTAAGACACAGTTTTGGAGCAGTTTATCATCCACAGTCTCAGGGAAAAGTGGAAAGGCTGAACCAGAACTTAAAACAAAAACTCAGCAAAGCATGTGAAGAGACAGGCATGAAATGGTTAGACGCATTGCCTCTAGCTCTTATGTCAATCAGGAGCTCAATTAACAAAGGGACAGGTTTCTCTCCATTTGAGCTCACTTATGGTCACCAGTTCCCAGGTCCAGGAGCCCTAAGTGTAGGAAAGGAAGTAGAGGTTCTGAGTTTGAAACCATACTTCCAGCAACTTAAGGGATTGGTGGCAGATTTTTCCACCCAGGTTGCAGAGGCAAAAGGGGGACCCGAGAAACACGAAGCGAACACTGCGGAGTTCGTCTGGCTGAAAGCGATCAGACCCAAGTGGCTGAGACCCAGGTTCTCTGGACCCCATCGGGTGATGCAGAGGACATCTCACGCTGTCCGCTTGGAAGGGAAAGGAGACATCTGGTACCACTGGAATCAGTGCGCAGTGGGGAAACCTCCCGGGAAGGACCCTAGACGACATCATCACGGACGTGGTCCGCGCAGAGGAGGAGGAACCAGAGGACGTCGAGGAACGGCCCTGAGGGAACGAGGCAGAGCGGGGTGGATCAACGCTTCCAGATGGCGTCTGTCTCCTCCACCGGAGGCTGGCGTGTGAAAGCTGTCATCATCCTCCTCGTGCTGGGCCTGCTGTACCTGTCCAAGGTAGCCCCGCTTGATGAAGCGGTGACCATTCCAACGACAGGTGGCGAGGGCTCTCGCCCCTCGGGGGGAGAAATTAAGGTACTCTTATCTAAGGGCCCAGACCCTGAGGGCAAAATCACACCAACGGGCCAATCAGTGCCTAGCGACAAAGACAGTTTGTTTCCAATCACCACACAAACATTCAGTACGATGAGAGAGAGACACAGAGAGAGAAGAAGGAGGAATGCCCCTCTCTCTGCTCACGAACCACAGAAGGTTTCTTTTAACTGCCCAACTGCAATATGTAACTCACCAAACTGTGTTATTACGTACCCTGTGTTTTTTAGCAAGGGTGGCGACTCCACGGTGTGGAAAGCGTATCCAAGGACGCAGTATCAGGAGTTCCGGGTCTCGTCACGGATGGTAAGAATAACACTCAACACCATTGCAAATATGCCCCCAGAACTGTGGTGTAGCACGGCAGAACAGTTAAAATATGAGTCCCAGTGCACGGCACGGAAACCAGATTACAAAGCTCCCAATTCGGGGGTCACTGGATGTGCATTTATTGAACCAGAGCATGAAACATATTTTTCTAATTTAGGGGTCGCCGGACACGCCTCTATTAGAACATATATTGAACCATATCATGAAACAGGTTTTCCGAAAAATGCCCTAATATCCACTCCACCTAAACAAACAGGAGAGGATGTAGATTCTTCAAAAAAGGCCTTAATCGCTCCACCTAAACTAACTAAGACCAATTCGGCAATGAGTTTAATGTTAGACTATGCACATGAACGCAATGTTAGCAACTGTTGGCTGTGCCAAAACATGCCAGAATCCGTACATTCTCCCATGTTTAGCCCAATTCCTTTCACGAAAGCTGACTACGGTTTAGTTAGCTGGAATGACATAGCATCCCGCATTGGAGATGAGGCCGAAGATTGTTACACTCCTTCGTATCCAATAAACTCTGAGAAACCTCTACAATACAAGGGTTTAATCTCGCTCATTGTTGAGACAGTAAATAAAGATTACCTGCCAGAGGGGTTCAAACAGTTGACGGTCCTAAGACTAATATATGTGAAGAAATATATTAACCTAGCTTTTGAATACAGATTCCAATTAGCTCTAGCCCAGACTAATTGCTCGGTTAACTTTACCAGTCCAATATGTACACTGCAACCACACACTCCATCTTTATTAGTTGAGGCTTTGGTAACAGTAGTGCCCTGGTTTGGCTCCAGAACAGTGGACTCAGTTGAGGTTAAAATACATGACTGTTCGCAGCCATTACCCTTAGGTAAGTCCCCTACCCGTGACTGTTCTGTCTATGTTCCCCCAGTTGTAGTACATGAGTGGAAGAATGTGTCCATCTGTTTCCAGAATGAAAGAGGATCTCTTACCTCTCCAGATGTGGGACACAGCGACTGTAATACCGTAATAAAGGTGCAGTTAGCCAGAACGCCCCTCCCGCAGAGGGTTTACTTAGTTTGTGGGGACCGAGCCTATGGCTGTATGCCTTATGACATTTTCTATGGCACCTGTTACCTGGCCTATCTAATCCCTTTAATCCGTAAAGTAAAGACTGATGAGATTGCAGCTATACTTCCCTCTCTACATAGAAACAGCAGGTCGATTACAGAAGGACAGCGGATGGCTAGTCTATTTTTACCATGGTACGGTATTTATGTTTCTCAGCAGGAAATTGTGGCGTTGTCCAAAGTAGTGGAAAATCACTTAAATACATCTAACACAGCCATGTTAGCCGAACATAAAGAATTACAGGAGGTTAGGACTGTAGCATTACAGAATCGTATGGCACTGGATCTTTTATTAGCCGCCCAGGGGGGCACATGCAAGGTGATTGGATCTGAGTGTTGTTCTTTCATCTCTGATGCTACACCTGAGGTCATGGATATGGCTCATGATACCGCCAGGGGGATAAAAGAGTTGCATGAAACTCATGGGTTTACCCTTGGGGATTTAACTGGAACTTTTGGATCGTGGGGTGCGGGGTTGGTTACATTTGCAGTAACCGTTTCAATGTTTATCTTAGTTGTGCTAATTGTGATAATCTGCTTGGTCACTGTAGTTAAACTAGCCATACGAAAGATGACCAAAACCGCCCTCCAGGCTCCACAGAGACTAGTAGGATATTCCACAGTTGATGACTCCGTGTTGATGTACGACGCCCAGCTTTCAGATCCGTGGGGCTCAATCACGGCTTCTGCGCCATGGGGACCCCCACACAATGAATGACAAGTTGATTAAAATTGACACTCAGAATGTAGAAGATGTATATAGATTTTACCTTTTCAGGTTTTTACACTACGCAATAAATGTCTGATTCTTCTTTTTCAGATTTTTGAACAATGTATTTGACTAAAATAAATGTATAGATAAGTGCCTTACTTTTGACTAAAGCGTAATGAAGTATACGTGAAGTAATGTTAAAGCTTGAAGACACTGCAATTTTGCAGATTACAGATTAATTGAATCACCACTGTGAATGTTATACTTTGAACTGTGAATTTCAACTGGACCTTTACAATCCAGATTTTATACCTCAGGTGGATTGCTAATAATCCTAAATGTTAAATGTGTTTTTACTATAATTGTCTTGAAGCAAATCTTTGAGATGCAAGCTATTTTTAAAGTTTGTAATTTGATGATTAAGGAGGACTGAATGATAAATGATAAAAGAGGTTATTTGGAAACATATATTTTACTATTTTCTTCTATATTTTTTGGTATGTTTATTTTTGTGCTATTGATGAACGATTTGTCTAAACACTGAGGACATATTTTGGTATTTCTACACGGTCATATGAAGTTGATATGTGGAGCCATTCCTGAATGTTTAAATAGTCTGAATCCCAGGTTATAATGTGAATGTCTTGAAATAGTTGATCTCTTAAAATGAGACCAAAAGGGGGATTTGTAGAGTTATATTTGTATTTATTCATGTTAGCAAACTATGGATAAGCTTAAAATGGGAATAATTTGGGTAAAACTGTGAGCTGGATTTGGGGCCTGTTGACATGTGTTTTTGAGGACAAAGGAAGATGGGGGGGAAGGTGAGAGCATGTCTTGATTTGCATTCACCTTAGATCTTGCTACAGTGATTGGGGAAACCTAAGATTTGAGGTGTTAGTGATATTTGGGGCTGCTAATCAAGGAGGTCCAAATGGGAGGATCTGATAACTCCTCCCATTGTTAAAGAGTATAAACACAGACACACACGCGGTGTTCAGTCTCTTTCCTCTGGCTGGCTCACGTGCAGGTAAATTCGGGATCCCAAAGTTTAACTGTATTGAATTTGTACTGTATTGATTGTATTGTATTGTCATATTACCATTAAAGTAGATTATTGTTTACTTGGTAGCTCTGGATTCCTTCCTGTATTAACCAGCTTGATAGGGACGCGCGGAGATTTGAAAAGCGGACCAGATATCCCTTTTAATCTCTAACAACGTATACTAAGGAAACAAAACAAGATTCAAGCAACATGGTCGACACATTGTAGAAATGTTATCAAACTAAATGGATCAACAGCAGAGATGGCGAAAGTGCTCATGATCCGGGACATCACCGAGCTGGATCAGTTTGAGGAATGAAACATCAAAATCAACATAAGGTAACTGAATAGCTACACACTGAAATGAACACACTAAGAACACCCATGATAAGCTTGGACAAAAACCACTCACCTGCTGTATATGAAAAACTGGACTTGAAATGTTTCAAATACACGGAACATAAATCACAAGACATTGAAAAGGATATTGAGCCTGAAAATAATTTCTACAATAACATCCATAACCAATGTGAATACTACACAGAAGATCAACTCAAAAGAAATGGAATAATGGATGGATCAATATCAATATTACATTTTAATAGCAGAAGCCTCATTTCAAGTGTATCAAATATCGAACACTGTTTAAGGCAACTCGAGAAACAAGTTACAGCCCTAGCAACATCAGAGACCTGGCTTAGTGAGGAGCAGTGTTGGGCAAGTTACTTCCAATATATTACATATTACTTATTACTGTCTTTTGAAAGTAATAAGTTACATTACAATATTACTGTCTCTGAAATGTAATGAGTTACACTACTTTTTAGTTACTTTCACCAAAATAACCGCAAAATAACGGCTAGGTATTTTAAATGCTAAAATGTAGTTTAGTGCAGCTCATTATACATCCAGTGAAGGGCAATGTGGTATAGCATAACAACTGTGTAGGCCCTTAAGGCTACTAACAACTTGTATTAAGCGGCTTAGTTGAATACTCGATTCTGATTGTAAATTCTTAACATGTGACACGTTGTTAATACAGCAGTACAGACCACTGTCAAGGACTATAATGAAGGTTGCTAAGGAGGATCAAGAAAGAAAGGAAAAGAGGTTAAAAGACGGAGCGCTGGACGTCAGATAAATCACCAGAAGAAGGCAGAGAGGAAGTAAACACTAACAGGACACGGAATGGGCTCTGTATTTTGTTTAGTATATGGCCATGTACAGGCCCGGTTCCAGAACAAAATGACTTATATATAAACATATATTCCAAAGTGGACTATGGCAAAGAAAAGCACAAAAGCTTCAAAACTGTACTGATAAAACAAATGAGAACATATTGTAAATCAAGGCAAATATTATTTGAACCAGCTCATGGTTTGAAATGGCAAACATTGAAAAGCAAAAGTATTATTAAAACCATGTACTAAATCATCACCTTGGTCCCATCATATACTCTGGGAAGAGCATATTTACTGTGCTTGAAAACTGGTATCACATCATCATGTGAGGTTGACTTTGTGACCTGGAGAACATTTCAGCTGCAACATTAGCACGTTGATAAGCTTGGGATATGAGATCTTTTTGTAGCCATTCGTGGTGAAGGCATCTGTGCTATTGGATGCATTATTTTTGACCCAACATTTCTACAGGCATGGCAGAATATGGCACTGTTTTCACATGAATATTCCCTTGTCTATTTTAATACCAGAAGCTGCAAAATGACCGCCTAACCCCACTGTACAGGTGGGTACTTGTTTAGATATACCTGGGCAGGCTCTGTTTTGCCGCGCTATCCTGGCACCTGCGGGCCACAGAGGGGCAGCGTAGTTTCGGGCGACGAAGACTGCTGCTCCGGGGGCGAGGGCGGCGAGTCAGGCGGGAGTAAGCTAGTGTCCACAACGGAGGGTCACGTGATGTCCCCATCCGACCTGTTGCTACGGTCTGCAGTAGATGCAGTGTTGCTGGCATTTAGTGATGGTTGCTTTAACCATTTTCGTATAAATGATTATCCACAGATGTGTGTCACTGCTGTGGAAGCACTTTGGAAATGATGCACGTGCAGCGGAGCAGGTCACGCGCACCTGACACAATTTGTTGTTTGTATTTTTCGCTCCGTTCTCTTATTTGAATAGAGGGTGCATAACATTCAACTGCCCCGAAGATCCCGACGCGAAGCCAGAAGGAATCTACCCGCACAATTTGTCTGGTGTCGGAATGTCTCGCTATGTTAGTACATTTAAATTAAAAAAAAAACACCATTTCATTTCGGGTTAAAATGTGTTGGAACTGCGTTACTGAGCATTGTAATATATTACCCACATTTCATTAGTAATGCGTTACATTACTTCGTTACAGCAAAAAGTAATACATTACTGTAACGCGTTGCACCCAACACTGGTGAGGAGCAAGCTGACATGGTTGAAATCGAGGGATACAACATTTTATTTACTAATAGGACTAATTCTAAAGGTGGGGGGACTGCACTTTATATTAACAAAAGTTACAAAAGTAGATCTGTCAGTAATATGTATTTTGCTATAGACAACATTATGGAATGCATAACAGTAGAAACACCTTCTGATAAGCTGCGTGTATAGAAAACCAGGATCATGTATTGACACATTTGAGAAAAAGCTAGCTGAACTTTATAACTACACAAGCAGCAAGAAAATGCTCTTTGTATGTGGAGATTTTAACATTGATTTGCTGAACCCACAAGAACACAATGCAACTTTATTAGAATTTAGAATTTATTAATTCTATGTATAGCAACAGTTTGTATCCTACAATCACACGACCAACCAGAATAACATCACACAGTGCTACACTCATTGACAATATATTCACAAATGTTATGGATAGGAAAGTATGGAAGCCCATTTCCGCCATTTAAAAAAATTAAAATCCCCAAATTAAAATCCCCATGAAAAGTCATAATTATGAGATAAGAAATTCGAAATTATGAGATAAAAAGTCATAATTATGAGATAAGAAGTGCGCATGCGCTGTAGTGGCGCTGTCTTCAAAGGTCCCTTCATCACCTTGCTCTCCACCATGCAAACGGCATCTAGTCCTAAATAAGGTAACTATTACAGGTGACTTTTGTAAATGTTAGATGTTACATATAGCAGCTAAACTACAACAATGCAGTTCATAGCTTTGACATTACCTGTTATGAACTATAATATATATGCCTATAGTTTTGTGGTAACGTTCACACCACTAATGACAATAGTGTAGGCATACTGCTGCTGTGAGTTGCTAGCCTAACTCTAACCCGTAAATGTTATCTCAGCTACGGTATACCACTATTTATAGTAGCCTACATGTAACGCAGTGGTTAAAAAGTAATGCGTTAATTGTACATTGCACTGTCGTTCTTTATCGCTTTTCAGTTTGCTATTCTGGGGGAAATGCTAATGCCATAGCGATTATTCAGTAACATCACCAAACCGAAGTGGTACAGTCAGATAGCATGGATAGCATTCATTATGCATGTGTTGAACTTTCCTGTCGGCTCCCAGACCCTAGTCGAGGAAACAGGGGATTACTCTGTGGTCTCCCAGGGCCGATCAACAAGCTTCAGGTTTAATAATATCTAAATGACTGGAGAGAGGCAAGCTCTTCTTTGGAGGCCGTTGCATTTATTTAGTTCTTCTTGTTACACAAAATACTTCACAGACCTATATTTTCTGCTGCTTCGTTTTACTTCCAGAAACATAAAATCGCTCGCTCACTCGCTCACTTGATGCAGAAGGAGAGAGGATGAAAGGGAAACAGCTGCTGCCTTTAAACTGATGTTCTTCTTATCGTGATATGATACAGGACGCTCAGTGACTCAGCCATCAAAGAGCTGCTTGGAAACAATTATATCCAGTCAAAATGAAAACAGCAGTTGTGTATGCTATTTGTTAAAATAATTGAATAAATAATTCTATTAATACATGTGTGTATTTTGCATTTGTATCCTGTTTTTACACATAGTCAATCTACACATAGTCAATCTAAGGGCAACACATGACATAAACATATATGTACTGAGAATATTTGGTACATCTTTGACGTGTCTCAAACAGCTACAATTATATTTTCATTCATCACAGGTTAAAGTATATTATAATTCTGACAATTGCAATCAGTATATATATATTTCAATTTGTCCTGGAATGAAACAGGAAACAAATACACATTTCTGAAATATAAATTGTGACACTGCCCCAGGAAAGTTAATGATCCAGTTCATTGTTCATCAGTTGTCTGAGTGCGATATACAGGTTAACAGTTTCAAACACATCATTTGTTAATTTCAGATTATACTCTGACATTAGATCCACACAGATATGGAACACATCTTCATCACATGGGAAGTCCTTGAACACACACTCATCAAGGCAGACTTGAACTTTCTCCAGGTCCACGTGGTGCAAACAATCTCTGCCTCCATACAGATGAGGGACTGCATGCAATATGGAGGGACGTCCATGGGGTGATCGTGAGTTATGGACTTGACGGACTCTGTGATTGTTCCAAGTCAATACAACCTCATTAAGTTTTTCCTAGGAGGCAAATAATATTCAGTCAAATAGATTGTATACAAATACTGGGCAGTGGTGATTACTGCCTTAGTCAAGTAGTCCTGACCCATGGTTTGTTATATTTGTGAGATGTGTCTTCTAGTTGTACTATGGTAGGTTGGCACAATCATATTAATACCTGTAAAATGTAAAATGTAAATTGCAGCAGTGCAACTAATGTTATATCTTAACAGCTATAAAAATGTGGTGGATAAACCCGAAAATAAAAATTCTTAAGTACCTACTTATTTGACACAGCTACTCTGAATACCCACATATTTTTGTTAGCCAGAAACAATAACTTATTATTCACTCTCTCCACGGAAAACAGGCAATTTCTATTTTACACATGGTCATTTGTGGCTCTTTAAAAATATTCACCAAATTCAACATTTATTTATTTCATAATGTGAGAAGTACCTGTATTATTTGTAGAAAGCAGAAAGGGATCAAGGACTTGTTCAAGAAGTTGTCTGAGAAGTAGCCATCTACACTCAGTTTGTCAAAAAGGTCCATCCAAAACTGGACACACTCACTTCGCAAGGTCAGCCACCATCGTTCAATACGCTGGTTTCCAGTGCTTGGACCAAAGGTTACATTGTCTGTTTCAGCCTGGTTCTCAGAAAAATGCAAAAACTGCTGCATTTCAGCCATACAGATGTAGCACTCCAGATCAGACTCAGATGGGTGTGTCCCAATCAAAAGCCCAGCGGATGCCAGCGGCTGGGGGTGTTGCCAAATTGCTAGAGGGCGTTGCCCAATTTCCCCATTTGTTCAATTACAGGATTTAACCATGAGATGGCGCTTCATTCACAAAATACACAAAGACAACTGGGTGTTGATGAACTTAGTCTGTTTGCAATTTTTGCAGCTCTGCAGTTGTGTTTGCTGAATACTGTAGCATTTAATCACTTATTTGTTACTGTATGGTTTTCACAAGCTACTATAATGAAAAAACATCAATATTTTAGATCAAATAAAGTATATAGTTTGCTTTATGCAGTATATTTCTTGTAATATTGTTGGGGTGTTTTTACACAGTACAGTAGATTGAAGTAAATCAACTTATACATTAAGATAAGATAAGATGGACCTTTATTAATCCCGTGGGGAAATTCAGTAGTTCAAACAGCAACAGGGTGAGAGTGAAAAACAGGACAGCACAGATTCACACAGATTAATACAATCAAAAATAAGATGAGCGATACAAATAATTAAAACTGCGGTCGCACTTGTGCGCGCAGTGATGAGCGGGCCCTCGCGTCCGTGCGCCTGTCGGGGAGGGCGGCAGGTCGTCCCGGCGTCAAGCAGACGCGTGCGAGTCCTGGGAAATTAGCCGTTTCTCATTTCTATAATTTTCGCGTCCCAGACTCTCAGGTCCTCCGGCAGCGACCCGGAAACGGATGTCGAAGGAAAACAAATTTCTCTAAAGGGTCATCGAGGATCGATTATCGAGGAGGCTGTCTGGAGGAGCCGTAACCGAAGATACACTGATTTAGAGGAGAGAGGAGTGTCTCTGGAGGAGCTATAACCGAGGGTACACTGAAGTCTCCTGAGACGATTTCAGCCAACAGTGATGTTTAAAAGAGGTGTGACGCATGGCTGGACTTCTGTCAATGAAGCACAGCTCTGCAAACTGTTCCCGTTGTGATTATAAGTTATTTGAGATGATCAAATGTGCCCTTTACCGTTTGTTTACTCACTAATCACATGTCCCCTGGATGTTAGGTGATGTTACAGTGAGAACAGCTGCTGAGGTCAGTGCAGAAAGCAGAACAGTGTGTATAATATATATCGCTCACTAATAAATGTAACAGGCCTACATTTCACATTTTATTTGTAGGCTTTAGGAGATATCTACAAATAAACATTAGGGTTAGGGTTAGGGAGTGTATAGGTGTCTGTTGTAATGAATATGCCGCCAGCAAAGGGTGTTGTTGGACTAACAGTAGGTGTGTGTGTGTGTGTGTGTGTGTGTGTGTGTGTGTGTGTGTGTGTGTGTGTGTGTGTGTGTGTGTGTGTGTGTGTGTGTGTGTGAGAGAGTTGATGTGCCAGGCAAACAGGCAGGCCTCAGTAGCTTATCTGACATATAATTGGTCAAAAATGGTACATTCTCCGTTAGCCTACGAGCTCCCCGTTTGAGCGAAGGACTATTCCTTCTCAATGTAGCATGACATTGGATATGCGCTGAAGTTGTCCTGGATTGGAATTGTTCCGATCATTCCCCTGTGAGGAGTTTGCAAAAATGTCCTTAAAATGCATGAAAAACGGCAATTTTTCAAAATGGCCGACTTTCTGGTGGGCGGGGCTAATGGAAGGCAATTTGAAATATGTGTGCAATCATAATAGCAATATGTATACAGCGTTTCGTGAATATTGGAAAAAGTATACGCGAGTAGTTTGGAGTCATTTGGAGTAATTTGTGACATGTAAATCGTCAAAAATTGAAAGTTCTCCGTTCGCTTACGAAGTCCTCGTTTGAGCGATCGACTATTCCTTCGCAATTTAGCATCAAATTGGAAATGGGCTGAACTTGTCCTGGATTGGATTTTTTTCGATCATTCCCCTAGGAGGAGTTTGCAAGAACGTGCGTAAAATGGCTGAAAACCGCACATTTTTCAAAATGGCCGAGTTTCTGGGGGGCGGGGCTAATGGAAGGCAATTTGAAATATGTGTGCAATCATAATAGCAATATGTATACAGCGTTTCGTGAATATCGGATTAACTATATCCGAGTAGTTTGGAGTAATTTGCGACATGTAAATCGTGAAAAATGGTGTATTCGCTGTTGGCTTACGACCTCCACGATTGAGCTATCAAAAATGTTCTTCTCAATTAAGTATCATATTGGATAGGGGCTGAACGTGTCCTGGATTGGAATTTTTCCGATCATTCCCCTAGGAGGAGTTCGCACGAATGTGCTTAAAATGCATAAAAAACGCACATTTGTTGGGGGGCGGGGATAATGGGATGTATTTACAAATATATCCGCAATTCCATGAGGAATGTCTGTGCAAAAATTCGTGACGTTCTGATAAACTATATGTGACTACCACACAATAGGGGGCGCTAGTGAGCAGTTTTTTTTAAAATGTACGTTTTTTTTTTACATTCTCGAAAAGGTCCTGGGCTCTGACGTGTGTCCAAAGTTTTGCGTCCGAAGCTCATTTTATGCTATCGCAATTTAAAAATAATGTATAGGCCACGCCCACATTCTGCATTTGTTGCGACACTTTGAATCTAAGTTCATAGTTGCCCCGAGAGTATGTGTAAAAAAAAAAAAAAAAGATTAGTCCATCCGCTCTTGAGTTATAAATTGGTGGTGTTTTTGGCACCCCCTATAGTCCAAAATGAAAAAGATTTGGTGTGCCTATTTCCCAAGACAGACTGAACGTTTCCACCAAAATCTGTGATGTTTGGATACATTGTTGATGAATTATGAGCATTTCTTTCTAAGCCCCGCCTTTTACGTTTTAATTCATGGCGGAAATATTTATCGTTTGAACATGCTCATCTCCTAGGGTAATGTGTCTGACCCTCCGGCGATACTGTATACTGAGTTTGGTGTTGAAAAACCATCATTTGAAATTTAAGTGAATATTTAACTGTTTTTAAAATTATGCTAATTAAAATAAAAATAAAGTAGGCGGAGCTTAGGGTTCCAATTGGATTATTTGTAGAGCAGGTCCACCCGGATATGTTTGCAAAATTTCAGGTCATTCGGAGTTACGGTGCGACTTTGTGAATTTTTTGCAAAATAGGATTTTTATAGGTGGCGCTAGTGAGCAGGTTGGAATATTTAACCCATTGACTCCAGAATATCAAATGTTTCACCGGTCCTGGCGTCCGTGCAAAATTATACAACTTTTTCAGCATCCTAAAGGCCTGAAAATAAGCATTGCAATATGGAATAATAATAATACCACGAATAACAATAGGTTTCCTCGCACTTCGTGCTAGGACACCGTTGGGTCCTAGCACTCCGTGCTCGGGCCCTAATAATAATGAGAAACTATGAAATAAGAAATGAATAAAACTAAAATGTAATTATCATATCATATATTATAATGTATTGTATTATTAAGTAATATCATACATTAACCCCATTATAGCAGATGCCACATTGAATGGATGAACACATTTATGCATCAATAATTACAACAGAGTATTTCTAAATACAAGTTGTAAAAATACTTATATGTATTTAATATTAACCCTTTGGAGTCAACCGTCACGCCGGCGTGATCAGATCACATGACCTGTGCCGCATAATAACAACAGTCCGGACAACATTGCCGTGTGTTTCTGTCGAAAGTACCGGCTTGAAACTATATCCCAGTCTTTGTTTCATGCAAAAAGACCCAGTAAACACGGAGAGACGATGATATAAAGTTAATACATTTCAAAAGTATGAAAAATGGAAGCACATATTTGAATATATTCGCCGCATTTGATCATTTTACGAAACGGAAAATACTGGAAACTGTAGATCCTGCTCAACAGGATGTATATGTGTATTTCTGTCGAAAGTACTGGCTTGAAACTATATGCCAGTCTTTGTTTCATGCAAAAAGACCCAATAAACAGACAAAAATAAACACAGACATACAGATGTAGCGCTCCATTTCAGACGCCTACCCGTGCGGGTCCGTGATCGGCACGGGGTGGGCCCCTGCTGAAAAGGAAAACCCCCCCGCAGGATTTGAAACGCCCCCTTGATAAATACATTTAATTATAATGAAACCAGCTGCAATGGATCATGGATCCACCAGGGGGAGCCGTGATTAAAAAGCTGCCACACTGGAACCCATGTGAAATAAACAGCTGATCTACAGGTATCTGATATCGCGGATATTTGTTAAGATCCATATGTCACGGATAGGATCATATTCTGTGCTAAATAAGAGACATGTAATCACTTACTAAACATCTCCATGTTTTTATTTAACAAAATAATGTTTAATTCACGTTGGCGTAAGTACAAAACCATCACTATGTTTTTAGATCAGGAAATGCATCCAGGCTCAAACAAACTATTTTCAATCATCATCCTCACGATCATTTAATGTAGGCTATCATATGTTCGCAAGTTGAAATTAATGCACTAAATTTAATCCACGTGAGTTTACAACAACAAAAATAATCGCTTTGTTTTTATATCACATCCGACCGGAAGAAAATGCAGCACGGGTCTCACTACTGATCATCCTAATCCCACGGGCAAACGATAATATGTACAGTGTTAATAGTTTACTGTATTATTAGTATTATTAGTGTCTAATATTACTGGGGATTTCGGAATGGTAGCCTACTGGATTTTGATTTATTGTATCGGCTTCATATCGCAATATATTCCCGAAGTCTGAAATGCAAAAATGTCCCACATTAGGGCAATTCACCCTACATTTAATCATTCATACAAAATCATATTTTGTTTATTTTTAACGAAATAAATGCGGTGTAATCCACATAATTTACTGTGTTAATTGTTTACTGTAGTATTGTGCACATTACTTTTCGCTGCTTGTTGCACCTGGTTAGAAGCTAAACTGCATTTCGTTGTCTCAGTACCTGCAATATGTGCAATAACAATAAAGTTGAATCTAATCTTGAGCAGGAACAAATGTATTTAGGCTACTTAGTACATATCTGACATAAACGATTAAACACATTTGTGCATTCTTTAAACCGAGTCAAGCCGAGTCCGGAGGTGGCGGCACATTAAAGTGTGCACCTGATTGTTTAACTTGAAGGTGCCTAATGACATTTAATCATTCAAACTAAATCATATTTCGTTTATTTTTAACGAAATAAATGTGGTTTAATCCACATAATTTAGGCCTACTGTGTTAATTGTTTAGTATTGTTTAACTTGAAGGTGCCTGATGTGAACATTTCCAGAAGAACTCTAGCTTGAATGGCCTTTGTATGCAAAGTAGGCCTACACATAGGCGGCGCGTGAGGCTCAGGTTTGGGAAGGCTAAATAACTTTTTTTTTCATCTTACGCTGCCCGCCTCCGGCGTCTATAGAAAAGAGATCAACTCAGTGAAAGCACCACCTGCTGACCGATCAGAGCTCAGTGTGCGGAGTTTAAATCTATCAAGTCATATTACAGGAAAAAGGAAATGCAGTTTAAACTGCCGTATGCAGAGAAGACGCCGACGTGTCGCACTTATCATTCATATCACACTGACATCACATCATCAATCAGATCATCGATCTCACATCGATATCACAATATTTCCTTATCTGAGTCAGCTTCTCGAGCCGTATCTGGCCGTGCAACACTTAGTTACATTGTCACATATACTGTATGCAGACGTATTATTTTAAGCAACACATTAAGTTGACGAAACACTCAACTCAAATGTAATAAAGTCAGATCCCCTCGTGTTTTAGATGGGGCAGTATAATATCAATCAATCAATCAATGTTTATTTATATAGCCCAATATCACAAATGTTACATTTGTCTCAGTGGACTTTACAGTTTGTACAAAATATCAGTATGACAATACGACACCCTCTGTCCTTAGACCCTCACATCGTACAAGGAAAAACTTCCGGAGAAAACCCACAGTTTAAAGGGAAAAATGGGAGAAACCTCAGGGAGAGCAACAGAGGAGGGATCCCTCTCCCAGGACGGACAGACGTGCAATAGATGCCGTGTGTAAATTGAAAAGATAATACATTTGCAACATAGGTAGTCCAAATGTTTGGAAATGCATGTGTGTATAATAGGAAGATGAATCCACGAGGATATCCATCCAGGACCTATGATCCAGGACCACAGCCACGACTCAAGATCCAGGGCTCGCGATCCAGGACAGAGGAGCGCAGGATCATGCATGACTCCGGATCCCGGCGTATATAGACACCAAAAAGAAAGACATTTGGGGAAGCTGGGTTAATCGGAACATGAGAGTACACAGGTATAGACAGAGAGAAGGAAGAAGTAAGATGTCCCCCGACAAACTAAGCCTATATCAGCAAAACTAGGGGCTGGATCTAATCAGCCCTAACTATAAGCTTTATCAAAAAGGAAGGTCTTAAGCGCACTCTTAAAAACGGATAGGGTGTCTGCCGCCCGAACACAAACTGGAAGCTGATTCCACAAATGTGGAGCTTGATAAGAAAAGGCTCTGGCTCCCATTGTACTTTTAGAGACTCTAGGAACAACCAACAACCCTGCATTCTTGGAACGCAATGCCCTAGTAGGACAGTAGGGTATAATGAGTTCTTTAAGGTAAGATGGCGCCTGCCCATTAAGGGCTTTGTAGGCGAGAAGAAGAATTTTAAATGATATCCTGTGTTCTATAGGGAGCCAGTGTAAGGCAGCCAGAACAGGAGTAATGTGGTCCCTTTTCCTAACTCTGGTTAGTACACGAGCCGCAGCATTTTGAATCAGCTGAAGCGACTTGACTGACTTCTTGGTACACCCTGATAATAAAGAGTTACAATAATCCAGCCTTGAAGTAACAAATGCATGGACTAGTTTCTCTGCATCGTTTTGAGGCAAGATATGCCTGATTTTTGCAATGTTACGTAGATGGAAGTAGGCGGTCCTTGAAATTGATTTTATGTGGGCGTTAAAGGATAAATCCTGATCAAATATAACACCAAGATTCCTTACAGTCTCACTGGAGGCCAAATTAATGCCATCCATAGTTAGTATATCCTTAGATAATTTGTTTCGTAGATTCTTCGGGCCAAGTACAATAACTTCAGTTTTGGTCGTGTTTAACATCAAAAAGTTTAAGGTCATCCACGTTTTTAAATCCTTAAGGCAGTCTTGAATTTTATTTAGATGATTAATTTCATCAGGCTTGATTGATAAATATAGTTGAGTATCATCCGCATAACAATGAAAGTTTACAGAATGATTCCTTATAATATTGCCTAACGGAAGCATATATAATGTGAACAAAATAGGTCCGAGCACTGAGCCCTGTGGCACTCCATGGCTAACTTTGGTTTGCGTGGAAGATTCATCATTGACACGTACAAACTGAGAGCGTTCAGATAGATAGGACCTAAACCAGTCTAAAGCAGTTCCCTGTATGCCAACTAAGTGCTCTAGTCTTTGCAATAAGATATCATGGTCGATAGTATCAAATGCAGCACTGAGATCGAGCAAAACAAGAATAGAGACACGTCCCTTGTCAGAGGCTATTAGAATGTCATTTGTGACTTTAACCAGAGCTGTCTCTGTGCTATGATGTGTTCTAAAGCCAGACTGAAAAGCTTCAAATAAATCATTGTTTTTTAAGTAATCACACAACTGTTTTGCGACCGCTTTCTCAAGAATTTTTGAGAGGAACGGAAAATTAGAAATAGGTCTATAGTTGGCTAAAACCTCTGGATCGAGGTTGTGCTTTTTAAGAAGCGGTTTTATCACTGCTACTTTGAATGATTGTGGAACATAGCCTGATAATAAATACATATTCATAATATTTAATAAATAAGTGCTAATTAATGGAAAAACTTCCTTCAACAGCTTAGTTGGAATTGGGTCTAACATGCACGTTGATGGTTTAGAAGAGAGAATCATTGAATTTAATTGTTCAAGGTTTATGGCTGAAAAGCATTCTAGTTTACTATCTAGTGTAATATTAGAACTTACGTTTCCGGGAGCTGTTGATAACACTATACTGGTCAAAGGCAAGAGGTCATTAATTTTGTTTCTAAGAGTAACAATTTTATCGTTAAAAAAGCACATAAAATCATTACTACTGAGTGCTATGGGAATAGAAGGCTCAATCGAGCTGTGGCTCTCTGTCAGCCTGGCTACAGTGCTGAAAAGAAATCTTGCATTATTCTTATTCTCATCTATTAATGAAGAGTAGTAGGCTACTCTCGCTTTATGCAGTGCTTTCTTATATTCATTGAGAGTAATATGCCAAATTAAACGAGATTCTTCAAGTTTAGTAGAACGCCATATCCTTTCAAGTTGTCTCGACTTTTGCTTTATTTTGCGGGTTTCGGCATTATGCCATGGAGCTAGTCTATGTTGTTTTATTTTCTTCTTTTTCAAAGGAGCAACAGAGTCTAATTTTATTCGCAGCGCATCTGTAGCACTATCAACAACATGATCAATTTGGGGTGGTGTACATTTTGTATAAGTTTCCTCCCTTACATGCAGACATGCTATCGAGTTAAGTATTGGTGGAATCTCTTCCTTAAATTTGGCTATAGCACTAACAGATAGGTTTCTGCTGCAGGAGCTTTTGACTAATGCTTTGTAGTCTCGTAACAGTACTTCAAAAGTTACTAAGAAATGGTCGGATAAAGCAGGATTATGCGGTTCGACTAATAGTTGCTCAATTTCAATACCATAAGTCAGAACAAGGTCGAGAGTGTGATTATAGCAGTGGGTTGGTTTATTTACACTCTGACAAAAACCAACAGAATCTAATATAGAGTTAAATGCAACAGTAAGGCTATTTTTATCATCGTCAACATGAATATTAAAGTCACCTACGATAATTACTTTATCTGTTGATAAGTTGATAAAAACTCAGAGAATTCAGATAAGAATTCTGAATAAGGACCTGGTGCACGGTACACTGTAACAAATAAGATTGGCTGCAAAGTTTTCCAGGTCGGATGCGTAAGACTAAAACAAGACTTTCAAAGGAGGTATAATTTAATTTTGGTTTAGTATTGATAAGTAAACTTGAGTCAAAGATTGCTGCAACTCCACCTCCTCGGCCCGTGCCTCGGGCAATATGAGTATTGATATGGCTGGGTGGAGTGGCCTCATTTATGCTGACATATTCTTCATGTCTCAACCAAGTTTCAGTGAGACAGCATATATCAATATTATAATCTGATATTAAATCATTTACCAATATTGCTTTAGATGCTAGAGATCTTATGTTTAAGAGACCACATTTAATATTCCTGTTTTGTTGCACTGTAGTAGTTGTTACATTTACTTTTATTAGGTTATTATGTATGACACCTCTATTAGGTTTTACCTTAACTTGTCCTTGGGCAGACACACACACCGCTAATATTGGGTATTTTATTGGGTTCGGGATTCCTATGGATGACTGCCTAGGAGAGAGCGCAGAGAAGCGTGTAAGACTGCGACTCCGCCTCCTGGTCTCAACTCCAGTTTGTCATGGATTAAGTCCACAAAGCCCTGAAATGTTTGCCGAAATGAGATCTGCACCTTCCAAAGTAGGATGAATGCCGTCTCTCTTAATCAGACCAGGTTTTCCCCAGAAGGCTGTCCAATTATTTACGAAGCCCACATTGTTTGCTGGGCACCACCAAGACAACCAGCGCTGAAATGATGACATGCGGCTATACATGTCATCATTGATCAGATTGGGGAGGGGACCAGAGAAGATTACGGTGTCCGACATTGTTTTAGCATAACTACACACCGACTCCACATTAAGTTTGGTGCATTCTGATCGGCGTATACGAACATCATAATAAAACTGTTGTACGCTTTCAAACACTCGGTAGTTTATTTTTTAACGAGTTGTTCTGTATTCTCCTTGCAGGTGCAACTATGTGGCTTGTATCCTGGATTATATGTTTAAGTCATCATGGATGTTTAAAGTTCATATTTGTCTAATATTAGTTTACTTTTCATTAATGAAGTATGATGTTGCGCTGTCAGTACACTTGTCCCTGTTTGTGATTGGTCAAATGTAGCTAACCCCGCCCCTTTCACGTGAACGCGTTCTCAGCTGGAGAGAGAAACCCTGGCTTGATTGACCGAGTTGATAACCAGCGCCGTAGGACCATTTAGCGAGATCGCGTTTGTTAGGGATAGTTAAGATAACTCAAGCATATCCAGGGTCTGTTGAACTGGCTTCGTGGTACAGGGCACAGGTGGCTGCATAGCAGCGCTAATGTCAAAGACATTATATTTTTATTTTACCAGGATGCAGTTACACAAATATTTGGGAAGGCTTAGCCTTCCCTAGCCTACAGCACCCGGCGCTCCTGGGCCTACAGTATAGCCCAACCATGTACACCTTCATTTTTTCCCGTCCAAAGTTTGAATTGGATAAAGGTAATGGTTATCGATGGTGCTTTTATAGCCTATTGTATAATAACTGTGTGATTTATATTGTTTTTCAAATGCATATGGCCACCCATTTACACTGCTCTTCCCGTCAAGAATATGAATAGAACTTAGTTAGATCACTTTACATTTCTGCAAATTAATTTTTAATCACACACGTCTCCCCGTCCCGAAAATGATAAATAAAATAAAAAGAGGAAACCATTTTCAAGTTCAGTTTTTTCAACGTTTTATTTAAAATGACTGACATAACACAGACACCATACTGTAGGCCTATCTGCTGCGGAAACGAGGACGAGCTATTTTGGGATCTGTTTTTCTGGGGCTCCTCAGTCTCTCATTTACCCGGCTCCTGATTAGGACACATCCTGGGGATTGTGTTTACAAACATTGACCAGACCGTTCACCAGCCCCCACCCCCCATGTTGCCCATGCTGTCCTGTGTTGCGAACTCTTTGTTTAAAACGAATTGGCCATCGGAATGTGTGGAGGAATTCTCCCAAGGGTCACATTCCACAGCTCTCCCCCCCCCCCTCCTGTTATCTCCCATCCCCCAGTCTGTAGGTTTGTGTTTGCATATTTATATGCCGTAATTCCTACTGGTCCTCTCACGCACATACATTCTCCTTACAGCAGGGGTAGCCAACACGGTGCCCGCGGGCACTCAGTCGCCCGCAGGGGCAACGTGAGGCGCCCGCCGGGCACGTTCTAAAAATAGCTCGCCAAGAAAATCCAAAATGTAAAAAATACACAAAACAAAAAACGAAATGTAATTAAAATAATCTACCCCATGCAAACGAAACCTAAATCATAGCGAACTCTATCTACTTACTACAACTCTATATCTATCTAACACCCCTCCTCCCCCCACCCCCACAATGAATATCGACCAATCACGTTCTTGCTTGATTTGCGGGACCAGCGTTGCAGTCGGGAAGAAAAGCAATGTGGCACCTCCCCGCTGATTTTCCTTCTGGCAGAATCTACACATCAGCCCCATTGAACAGCCTAGTTGTGCCAGCCTATACAACACATGAGGGCCATAGTTTTACTGTGTGTGTTGTAACTTGCATATATTTATTCCACTTGACGCACACACACGCATGGCGTAATCTCCAGGGGGGACATGTCCCCAGCACTTTTCGAAATCCCGTTTGCCACGGAGGAGCACACAGCCTGTGTGTGTGTGTGTGTGTGTGTGTGTGTGTGTGTGTGTGTGTGTGTGTGTGTGTGTGTGTGTGTGTGTGTGTGTGTGTGTGTGTGTGTGTGTGTGTGTGTGTGTGTGTGTGTGTGTGTGAGAGAGCACCCCTTTATCTATGTAATATAGATAAAGTAAGAAATCATTCCAATGTGTACAATAGGGCAGTACAAAAAACAGTTTAAAAGGGGAGTGATTAGTCAAATATACATTAATAAAAATAAAGAATGCTAACTAGGTAACACAAGATAAGAATAAACAAGTTGAAATGATTTGTTATTGGTTGTGATCATATTCTAAAGATGTTTGGATTATTGAAAAGTATACAGCTCCCTTTCATGAGTGTTGAGAGCTGTATCCATAGATTCATTTTGTGCTCAAAGTGCACCAGATTGATGCATTTCACTTCAACATTTAAAAAAAATCTTCCCGGCGTTGCATGCCCCCGGACTTCCCTAGAGGAGGTGAGGACCCCCTAGAGGAGGTGAGGTCCCCCCTGGAGGATGTGAGGCCCCCCCTAGAGGATGTGAGGTCCACCCCCAAATAAAGCAAGTTAAAATAATTAAATGACATGTTCTTTTAGTAAACACTGAAAACGGGTCCCACAGACCCAAACAGCACACAGAGGTTAAAGGTCAGCATATAATAATGTTAAAATGTGCTAAATATATACACTGCAAAAAAAAAAAAAAAAGAGGAGTAAAAGTAGCCCCCGACTTGTTTTATTTTTTGAAAGTAGCCCTCATCCTAAAAAAGGTTGGTGACCCCTGCCTTACAGTATACATACATAGGCTATATGAGTCCGTGTATCTACGGACCATTTGTTTTTCTTTATTAAATAAGTTAACGGAAGAGCGTCTGAGAGGCGTTTTTGCCCTTTTGCTTGTTACCTTACTAAATGGTCTGATGGTCAGTGGAGCGAGGGGGGAGGCCCGCGAAACTCACGGAAGTGATTTCAAAACAAAAAGCACTCGTTTGCTTGGAACAAAGAAAACGGCCAAGACACACATTGAGTCCAGAAAATGAATGTTATTAAGGGCTGTAAATATAATAAGCCTGTGTCTAAAATTGACAACAGGCTTATTATATTTACAGCCCTTAAGATACACTTTTATGTTTAACAGCTGACCACTACCATGACATACTTTGTTTTAGTACATTTCGCATGAGAGCAAAATGTATAAATATGAGCATTACATTATATGAATATGAGAACAACATGCATGAATGTGTGAGTGACAATATATGAATGTGTGCATTGAAATATGATAATATGAGAGCAAAATGTATGAATGTGTGAGTAGTGTGTGAGAGTGAAAATGTATGTATGTAAAAGGAGAATATATGTGTGTGAGAGTGAAAATGCATGTATGTAAAAGGAGAATATATGTGTGTGAGAGTGAAAATGTATGTATGTAAAAGGAGAATATATGTGTGTGAGAGTGAAAATGTATGTAAAAGGAGAATATATGTGTGTAAGAGTGAAAATGTATGTATGTAAAAGGAGAATATATGTGTGTGAGAGTGAAAATGTATGTAAAAGGAGAATATATGTGTGTAGAGTGAAGATGTATGTATGTAAAAGGAGAATATATGTGTGTAAGAGTGAAAATGTATGTAGGCCTATGTAAAAGGAGAATATATGTGTGTAAGAGTGAAAATATGCTGCATTTTTAATGTCCGATAGTCCACCATTTCCACCGGAAATATCAAACATTTAATAAAAGTGAAAAATAATGAACAAGACTTAACGTATTCATCATAATTAATTATATTTATTTCGTTTGGATGTAGGATTTTTGACTTTGTTTAGAGCAGTGATCTTCTACTATATGAACATTTTGGACCCAAAATCACAAAAAAAAAACGTAAAAACAGATTTTGAAAATGATATTATTTTTCATATGTAACACAAACATACACAACGAAACCATTTAAAAGCTGTAAATATATACATGGGATGTCACTATGATAATGTGAAAGTTTGATTGAGGTAGCATGGGATTTCATTCTGATAAGGCAAAAGTGTTATTATAAATATAATACAAATATATATATACACATTATGTACAAAAATCAGTTTTTTCTGTCTTTATCTGTGCCACGCTTCAAAGTGGTTTCTGTCAATACGACACAGAGGGCAACATCACAGGTTCCTCCTCCTCCATGTCAAAAAACAAGCTTAAAGCTTGACTCACGTTCAGAGTTCTCTTCATCATAGTTGAATCTTCAAAACTCTAAATCTATTTAACTATATCTAAATTCTCAATGTTTGTCTGTCACTTTGCTTCAATCGCAGTCTCCCGCCGTCTCTCTTCGTCTCCCGCCGCCTGTCTTCGTATATCTTCGTCTCTTTCATTTCCCGCCGTCTCTCTTCGGTTCCCGCCGTCCCTCTTCGTCTCTTTTCGTCTCGTTTCGTATCACTCCGTTTACCTGATTACCTCACCCCCTCCCTGGTAAATACATCCTGTTGAGCAGAATCTACAGTTTCCAGTATTTTCCGTTTCGTAAAATTATCAAATACGGCGAAGATATTAAAATATGTGCCTCCATTATTCATACTTCTGAAATATATCTGTATTAACTTTATATCATCGTATGTCCGTGTTTATTTGTGTCTGTTTATTGGGTCTTTTTGCATGAAACAAAGACTGGCATATAGTTTCAAGCCAGTACTTTCGACAGAAATACACATATACATCCTGTTGAGCAGGATCTACAGTTTCCAGTATTTTCCGTTTCGTAAAATGATCAAATGCGGCGAATATATTCAAATATGTGCTTCCATTTTTCATACTTTTGAAATGTATTAACTTTATATCATCGTCTCTCCGTGTTTACTGGGTCTTTTTGCATGAAACAAAGACTGGGATATAGTTTCAAGCCAGTACTTTCGACAGAAACACACGACAATGTTGTCCGGACTGTTGTTATTATGCGGCACAGGTCATGTGATCTGATCACGCCGGCGTGACGGTTGACTCCAAAGGGTTAATATTAAATACATAAGTATTTTTACAACTTGTATTTAGAAATACTCTGTTGTAATTATTGATGCATAAATGTGTTCATCCATTCAATGTGGCATCTGCTATAATGGGGTTAATGTATGATATTACTTAATAATACAATACATTATAATTAGGGCCGGGACTTTAACGCGTTAATTAAGATTAATTAATTACACAAAAATTAACGCGTTAAAAAAATTAACGCATTTTAATCGCACTTATTTTTGCACCGCGGAACGTTTCTCACTGGATGAGTTTCAGGCGTACTGATTATACTGGAGCACCAACTAACGTTCATGACTTCAGACAACAACAAACCACAGTGAACAACAGTGGGAAATGTTGTTTTAAAAAACGGACGGATGGAAGCGTCGATAAGAGCACGGTTGTGTGCAAATTATGCAAAAAGGAATTCGCATATCACCGCAGCACATCAAGCCTCAAGTATCACCTCAATGCAAAACATATAGCAGCTAGCGTGGACGTTAGCCTCTTTTATCGCGTTCACACCAAAAAGAGCCGGTACTAAAATTAGTTCATGAGAACCTTTTTACCCCCACGAAAGTCCCTGCTAGAGAGCAGAGAGCTGCTAGAGAGCAGGGACTTTCGTACGGCTCTCTTGTGAGAAAAGAGCTATATTTCTGATTGGCTGGGCGGATTGCAAACCACGCCCCGTAAAACTCCCAAAAAGTTTTGTGAAGCCGCCATTTTATTATCCTCGTATTAGCATTATTAGCATTCTTAGCATTAGCCCAGCGCAGAAACGCAGAGAGACTAATTTATGGCAACACAAAATAAAACATGGGAGTGGTGGAGATGAGGAGGTGTCGGCGTTCTGGCGATTTACTCGGAAGGCTTCAGTAGAAGCTGCTGGGAGTCCCAGCAGCTTCTACTGAAGCCAGTCCTCAACTCCGGGGACTTTGGGCGGCAGTATACGCCGTGAAGTGGTTTGCGGCCTGCCAGTAAACCCAAAGCAGAAGAAGAAGAAGTGACGTCAGCGGCTTCATTTGCCTAATCCACCCCCAGGTTCAAAGAGTTCTCATGAACTAAATTCTCATGAACCTTTGTGGGAAAAGTACTGCGGTGGGAATGCGCCTAATGGTATACTCAAATCCATGTGAAAAAAATTGCTTCTCACTGTTCTCAGGTCAAATATTTATATGTGATTAAAAATGCGATTAATTTCGATTAATTAATTACAAAGCCTCTAATTAATTAGATTAATTTTTTTAATCGAGTCCCGGCCCTAATTATAATATATGATATGATAATTATATTTTAGTTTTATTCATTTCTTATTTCATAGTTTCTCATTATTATTATTTTTATCACTCATCTTATTTTTGATTGTATTAATCTGTGTGAATCTGTGCTGTCCTGTTTTTCATTCTCACCCTGTTGCTGTTTGAACTACTGAATTTCCCCACGGGATTAATAAAGGTCCATCTTATCTTATCTTAATGTATAAGTTGATTTACTTCAATCTACTGTACTGTGTAAAAACACCCCAACAATATTACAAGAAATATACTGCATAAAGCAAACTATATACTTTATTTGATCTAAAATATTGATGTTTTTTCATTATAGTAGCTTGTGAAAACCATACAGTAACAAATAAGTGATTAAATGCTACAGTATTCAGCAAAAACAACTGCAGAGCTGCAAACATTGCAAACAGTTGTCTTTGTGTATTTTGTGAATGAAGCGCCATCTCATGGTTAAATCCTGTAATTGAACAAATGGGGAAATTGGGCAACGCCCTCTAGCAATTTGGCAACACCCCCAGCCGCTGGCATCCGCTGGGCTTTTGACTGGGACACACCCACCTGAGTCTGATCTGGAGTGCTTCATCTGTACGATGATATAAAGTTAATACAGATATATTTCAGAAGTATGAATAATGGAAGCACATATTTTAATATCTTCGCCGTATTTGATAATTTTACGAAAAGGTAAATACTGGAAACTGTAGATTCTGCTCAACAGGATGTATTTACCAGGGAGGGGGTGAGGTAATCAGGTAAACGGAGTGATACGAAACGAGACGAAGAGAGAACTCTGAACGTGAGTCAAGCTTTAAGCTTGTTTTTTGACATGGAGGAGGAGGAACCTGTGATGTTGCCCTCTGTGTCGTATTGACAGAAACCGCTTTGAAGCGTGGCACAGATAAAGACAGAAAAAACTGATTTTTGTACATAATGTGTATATATATATTTGTATTATATTTATAATAACACTTTTGCCTTATCAGAATGAAATCCCATGCTACCTCAATCAAACTTTCACATTATCATAGTGACATCCCATGTATATATTTCCAGCTTTTAAATGGTTTCGTTGTGTATGTATGTGTTACATATGAAAAATAATATAATTTTCAAAATCTGTTTTTACGTTTTTTTTTTGTGATTTTGGGTCCAAAATGTTCATATAGTAGAAGATCACTGCTCTAAACAAAGTCAAACATCCTACATCCAAACGAAATAAATATAATTAATTATGATGAATACGTTAAGTCTTGTTCATTGTTTTTCACTTTTATTAAATGTTTGATATTTCCGGTGCAAATGGTGGACTATCGGACATTCAAAATGCAGCATATTTTCACTCTTACACACATATATTCTCCTTTTACATAGGCCTACATACATTTTCACTCTTACACACATATATTCTCCTTTTACATACATACATTTTCACTCTCACACACGTATATATTTACACTCACACATTCATACATTTTTCTCTCATATTATCATATTTCAATGCACACATTCATATATTGTCACTCACACATTCATGCATTTTGTTCTCATATTCATATCATTTAATGCTCATATTTATACATTTTGCTCTCATGCGAAATCTACTAAAACAAAGTATGTCATGGTAGTGGTCAGCTGTTAAACACAAAAGTGTATCTTAAGGGCTGTAAATATAATAAGCCTGTTGTCAATTTTAGACACAGGCTTATTATATTTACAGCCCTTAATAACATTCATTTTCTGGACTCAATGTGTGTCTTGGCCGTTTTCTTTGTTCCAAGCAAACGAGTGCTTTTTGTTTTGAAATCACTTCCGTGAGTTTCGCGGGCCTCCCCCCTCGCTCCACTGACCATTAGACCATTTAGTAAGGTAACAAGCAAAAGGGCAAAAACGCCTCTCAGACGCTCTTCCGTTTACTTTTTTAATAAAGAAAAACAAATGGTCCGTAGATACACGGACTCATATAGCCTATGTATGTATACTGTAAGGAGAATGTATGTGCGTGAGAGGACCAGTATGAATTACGGGATAGAAATATGCAAACACAAACCTACAGACTGGGGGATGGGAGATCACAGGAGTGGGGGGGGGGGAGAGCTGTGGAATGTGACCCTTGGGAGAATTCCTCCACACATTCCGATGGCCAATTCGTTTTAAACAAAGAGTTCGCAACACAGGACAGCATAGGCAACATGGGGGGTGGGGGCTGGTGAACGGTCTGGTCAATGTTTGTAAACACAATCCCCAGGATGTGTCCTAATCAGGAGCCGGGTAAATGAGAGACTGAGGAGCCCCCGGAAAACAGATTCCGAAATAGCTCGTCCTGGTTTCCGCAGCAGATAGGCCTACAGTATGGTGTATGTTATGTCAGTTATTTTAAATAAAACGTTGAAAACTGAACTTGAAAATGGTTTCCTCTTTTTATTTTATTTATCATTTTCGGGACGGGGAGACGTGTGTGATTACAAATTAATTTGCAGAAATGTAAAGTGATCTAACTAAGTTCTATTCATATTCTTGACGGGAAGAGCAGTGTAAATGGGTGGCCATATGCATTTGAAAAGCAATATAAATCACACAGTTATTATACAATAGGCTATAAAAGCACCATCGATAACCATTACCTTTATCCAATTCAAACTTTGGACGGGAAAAAAGGAAGGTGTACATGGTTGGGCTATACTGTAGGCCCATGGGCGGCGGGTGCTGGAGGCTAGGGAAGGCTAAGCCTTCCCAAATATTTGTGTAACTGCATGGTAAAATAAAAATATAATGTCTTTGACATTAGCGCTGCTATGCAGCCACCTGTGCACTGTACCACGAAGCCAGTTCAACAGACCCTGGATATGCTTGAGTTATCTAAACTAATCCTAACAAACACGATCTCGCTAAACGGTCCTACGGCGCTGGTTATCAACTCGGTAAATCAAGCCAGGGTTTCTCTCTCCAGCTGAGAACGCGTTCACGTGAAAGGGGCGGGGTTAGCTACATTTGACCAATCACAAACAGGGACAAGTGTACTACAGCGCAGCGTCATACTTCATTAATGAAAAGTAAACTAATATTAGACAAATATGAACTTTAAACATCCATGATGACTTAAACATATAATTCAGGATACAAGCCACATAGTTGCACCTGCAAGGAGAATACAGAACAACTCGTTAAAAAATAAACTACCGAGTGTTTGAAAGCGTACAACAGTTTTATGATACTGCCCCATCTAAAACACGAGGGGGTCTGACTTTATTACATTTGAGTTGAGTGTTTCGTCAACTTAATGTGTTGCTTAAAATAATACGTCTGCATACAGTATATGTGACAATGTAACTAAGTGTTGCACGGCCAGATACGGCTCGAGAAGCTGACTCAGATAAGGAAATATTGTGATATCGATGTGAGATCGATGATCTGATTGATGATGTGATGTCAGTGTGATATGAATGATAAGTGCGACACGTCGGCGTCTTCTCTGCATACGGCAGTTTAAACTGCATTTCCTTTTTCCTGTAATATGACTTCATAGATTTAAACTCCGCACACTGAGCTCTGATCGGTCAGCAGGCGGTGCTTTCACTGAGTTGATGTCTTTTCTATAGACGCCAGAGGCGGGCAGTGTAAAATGAAAAAAAAAGTTATTTAGCCTTCCCAAACCTGAGCCTCTTGCGCCGCCTATGTGTAGGCCTACTGTATACATACAAAGGCCATTCAAGCTAGAGTTCTTCTAGAAATGTTCACATCAGGGGCCTATACTACGAAGCTGGTTCAACCTAACCTGGATATGTTTGAGTTAGCCGGTTGGCCTAATCCAAAACAGACGCGCTCTCGCTAAACTGTACTACGACGCTGGTTATCAAGTGGATCGCTCAAGCCAGCCGTTTCTTATCTAGTTAGGTGCGCGTTCACATGAAAGGGGTGGTATTTGGAGCATTCGACCAATCACAAACATGGAGAAGCGTACTGACAGCGCAGCGTCATACTTCCTGAATGAAAAGTGAACTTTAATACTAGTCAAAAATGAAGAAGTTAAACTTTAAACATCCATGACTTAAACACTTTATCCAGGATAAAAGCCACATAGTCTGCACCTGCAAGGTGAATACAGCTGGCAAAAGAAAAAGTGTTTGAATGCGTACATTAACAGGTTTATGATATCACTGCCCCGTCTAAAACACGATTTGACTTTAATTACATTTGTCTCGAGTGTTTCGTCAACTTAATGTGTTGCTTAAAATAATACTTCTGCATACAGTAGGCCTAGGCCTATGTGACACTGTGAGTGTTGCACGGCCAGATACGGCTCAGCTGACTCAGATAAGAAAATATATGATACATTATGAAGTGATATGCCAGGACTGTAGGCCTACTTAATGTTACTCTGATCCGGTTACTGTGGTAGATATGTGGTAAGTGTTCTTAACGCTAATGTTATAATAGTCAGATTGCTCTGAAGATGGGAGGTGATATTCTATTAATGTTCACGTTCACACAGTCGGTGATTTTTGCCGGCCGTCTTTCCTGCGACGGCAGCTTTTCTGTATTTCCTTTCTCCTGTAATATGACTTGATCGCTTTAAACTCCGCACACTGAGCTCTGATTGGTCAGCAGGCAGTGCTTTCACTGAGTTGAGCTCTTAGCCTGCAACCTAACCTGGTCCCGACCAGCTTAGCCGCTAAGCATAAGTTACCATGGAGATCTAGCCTGCTAAAAAGAGAACCAGCTTCGTAAGACCGGAAAGCCGGAGTTTTCCCTGAATTTAGCCGGCTAAGCGAAAATCCTGCTTCGTAGTATACCCCCCAGGCACCTTCAAGTTAAACAATACTAAACAATTAACACAGTAAATTATGTGGATTAAACCACATGTATTTCGTTAAAAAGAAACGATATATGATTTTGTATGAATGATTAAATGTAGAGTGAATTGCCCTAATGTGGGACATTTTTGCATTTCAGACTTCGGGAATATATTGCGATATGAAGCCGATACAATAAATCAAAATCCAGTAGGCTACCATTCCGAAATCCCCAGTAATATTAGACACTAATAATACAGTAAACTATTAACACTGTACATATTATTGTTTGCCCGTGGGATTAGGATGATCGGTAGTGAGACCCGTGCTGCATTTTCCTCCGGTCGGATGTGATATAAAAACAAAGCGATTATTTTTGTTGTTGTAAACTCACGTGGATTAAACTACATGTATTAGTGCATTAATTTCAACTCGCGAACATATGATACATTAAATGATCGTGAGGATGATGATTGAAAATCGTTTGTTTGAGCCTGGATGCATTTCCTGATCTAAAAACATAGCGATGGTTTTGTACTTACGCCAACGTGAATTAAACATTATTTTGTTAAATAAAAACAGGGGGATGTTTAGTAAATGATTACATGTCTCTTATTTAGCACAGAATATGATCCTATCCGTGACATATGGATCTTAACAAATATCCGCTATATCAGATACCTGTAGATCAGCTGTTTATTTCACATGAGTTCCGGTGTGGCAGCTTTTTAATCACGGCTCCCCCTGGTGGATCCATGATCCATTGCAGCTGGTTTCATTATAATTAAATGTATTTATCAAGGGGGCGTTTCAAGTCCTGCGGGGGGGTTTTCCTTTTCAGCAGGGGCCCACCCCGTGCCGATCACGGACCCGCACGGGTAGGCGTCTGAAATGGAGCGCTCCATCTGTATGGCCATTTTCTGTTCCTAAATCAAGTCTGAGTCTGGCAGGGCACCCATCAGCATTGATAACAGCATCAATAAAGTAGCCAGCGATGATCTTCGGGTCTTTGTTTGTTTTGTAAGCTTCAAGCCATATCATCTTTCTGGAAAACCCGTCAATGCATCCACTGATTGCAATTCCAAATGGCTTAAGCTTGACGTAACCATCAATGTGCCATACATAGTTTGGACCACTGCTGTGGTAGATGCGCCTTCGCAGTCTGTTTCTTGACCTCAGATCAACACCTTCACCATCCAATAACTGTAGCAGTATTCTCACTGTTTCTCTGTCAGTCACAATTCCATGTGACCAACATTTTTGGTGCATCCATCTGTAACCATGACACTGACCAGATGTTTCCAGTTGCTGTTCAATGAAGGTTGCCACCTCAGCCACATCGGTTTTATTCTTTCGACGCCAGAGCTGCTTCTTGCTTAAAATCCTTTCAAGGGTGCGTTTGCTTAGTACAACTCCATTTGAATCAGCAAGCAAATTAAGTATTTTATCTGTTGTAAATCCACGTTTAAAGTAGTCCTCAATGTACTCACAATCCATTTCCGTGTCAAGATAAATAGGAGAACTCGAGCCAAAGAGCTGCTAGTTTGTCTGTTGTGACAAAGTATCTCATGACTTTTTATCTCATTATTATGAATTTTTATCTCATTATTTCGACTTTCTTATCTCATAATTTCGACTTTTTTATCTCATAATTATGACTTTTCATGGGGATTTTATTTGTTTCAAGTGGCGGAAATGGGCTTCCATAGGAAAGTAATAAGTGGAATATTAATAAATGACAAGTGATCACCTGCCAGTCTTTGCAACAATACAGAACTGTACTAGGATCAAAAAAGACACCAGAACAGTCACAATTACAAGACACAAAACACCAGAGTCTGTTAATTCTTTTAAAGAAGAACAAGACTGGAACAAAGTGTATGTACCAGATGTAAATGAAGCCTATGAATAATTTCTACATATTCTATCAGGGTTGTATGAAAAATATTGTCCTTGTGTAAAGAAAATAGTGAAACAAAAATATGCTGAAAAACCATGGATCATTAAGGGAATATTAAATGCATGTAAAAACGAAAAATGAATTATAGAAAGACTTCTTAAAGAATAGATCAGTAGAGGCAGAACAAAAATACAAGACATACAAAAACAAACTAACAAAGATAATACGATGTAGCAAAATGGATCATTACAACAAATGATTGGAGGATAACATTAAAAACACATGGAATGTATTAAATACCATTATTAAAAAAGGAAATGGAAAGGCACAATACTAGTTTTCTGTCAAAAAACGATACAGTAATTTATGACATGACCTCAGTTCAGAGTCCTGCATCGGGTCGGGTACCCGCGGCGGGTGACCCGCAAAAAAGGTGATTCGCGGGTGGTATTTTTTCAAACGCTTTTTTCCGGGTTCGGTTCTGGGTAAAACAAAGATGATGCGGGTCGGGTCGCGGGTATTGCATAATAAATATATTAAAATAATAATAAATTAGTTTAATGTTTAAAATCCTCAGACCTCTCCCCCGCGGGACCGCGCATAATCATAACCTCTGCAGCGCATCAATCTGCTGCTGTGCGCGCCACATTCGAAATGGCTGAGGTGAAGCTCTCTAGCGGAGAATACATGTCTTCTTGTGGAACCTACTGCTGCAGGTCTCCCTTGAAAAAGAGATCATTGATCTCAATGGGATTTTACCTGGATAAATAAAGGTTTTGAATTTGAATTGACAGCATTTTCAATAACACCTCCTCAAGAGCGAAATCCAACGTCTGGGAGGCTTTTTGTGTCATCCTAGATGGAGGAAATAACCAACATCCCACGCTTTCTGAGACAAATATGAAACTGCGTGTTTTAATAATTGCACGTTTTCACTGTTCATAGGCTATGCGGGTTCGGGTCGGGTTGCGGATCTTGTGCCGACGGGTCGGGTCGGGTTGCGGAACTAATTGGCAATATGTGCGGGTAGCGGGGCGGGAGCGGGTCTTGAAAATCAGACCCGTGCAGGACTCTGCCTCAGTTGCTGAAGATTTCAATAAGTACTTTGTCAATGTTGGTCCTTGTCTAGCTGGGGAAATTCCAAATACTGGTAGTAGTGAAGGTGTAGAAAGTAAAGATATATATGTGAAGAAAACCATATTCTTAAGAGGGACTGATGAAAATGAAATTATTGACACAGTTAAAAAACTTAAGAGTAAAAGGTCTACAGACTGTCATGATATTTTTATTTTTATTTTTATTTATATAAAAATAATATATATTGATTGACATTTCTGTAAATGCGCCAGAGTTAGCCAACAGGCTATTTTTCGTCTGTAGTCCCTGGACAGATGTTGAAAGTCATCCTAAAAACAAAAATTCACTTCAAATAACAGGTAAATACAATCAGTAAAACAACATTCAACAGAGATACTTATATTATGATAAAAGCATATATAAAAACTAAACTAAAATACATATTCACAAAGCAGACATATAGCAACAGGTCAAGGCACATGTACAAACAGAGCGTTAAAGTGCAGATTGTGTCAGTGTTGACAGAGCTGACTTTCCACTAACCATGTTTTTAAGTTAGATTTAAATAAACTGCAGGTGTTTTGTTCTCTAATCGTTACTGGGATTGAGTTCCACTGTTGTGCAGCTTTAAAAGAAAATGAATGAACTCTTCCTTAATGGAACAACGCAGTCTCCACTTGTTGCAGCTCTTGTTGACCTAGTTACAGGTGTGCGTATGGTGATAAAATGTCTGAGCTGAGGTGAGGTAAGGCCGTGTATTATTTTGTACATGAGGCAAGCATTTGCATATCTCATTACATTTTCCCAGCTCAACAAGTTATATTTTGTGAGTATTGGGCAATGATGAGAATAAACTGATTTCCTATCTACTATTTTAAGTGTTTATTTGTATAATGATTCCAGGGGTTTAAGAGTGGTTGTACGGCATGTGAGCAGGTTGTTAAGCAGTAGGTGATATGAGATAGGACCATAGAGTGCATGTACATCAGAGCCGCCTCTGTTGACATGCAGTTCCTGGTAAACCTCAAAATGAACAGACTGAATTTGACCCTGTTGCAAACCTTTTTCACCTGAGCCTTAAAATTGAGTCTTGAATCAATTAAGACCCCCAGGTATTTGTACTCTGAGACCACCTGTAGCCTCTCCCCGGACACAAACACATCTGGCTCAACGCAGGAGGACTTGGTTTTGGTGAAGAACATACATACAGTTTTACTGACATTTAGTTGCAGACAGCATTGCTCCAACCAAGCTATTACATGAACCATCTTGTTCGTAAGTTCATTAGCCACTTGTGTCAGACTGCCTCCGTGAACATAAATTACAGTATCATCAGCATACATTTGGATGTTTGTGTCAGGACATATCGATGGTAAGTCGTTTATATACAATGAAAATAACAATGGACCCAGAATTGACCCTTGTGGGACACCTGTGGACAGCTGGAGGTTAGATGATTGATTATTCTGTACTCTGACATACTGAGAACGGTTGAACAAATATGATTCTATCCATTTAAGTGTTAGTGTGGAGAAGTTAATGCTGGATAGCTTAGATATGAGTTTGTTGTGATTAACAGTGTCAAAGGCCTTCTTTAAGTCGAGAAACACTGCTCCTTCAACACCACCTTTATCCATTTTGGATTTGATTTGTTCTGTGAAGAAACAGTTGGCTGTTTCTGTAGAGTTTTTGGCCCTAAATCCAAATTGCATTGGATGCAGAGAAAAAGCACTGTTATTGACATGTATACAGTTAAAAACATTATTGAATGTATAGCCAAACCACTAACTCACATCTGTAATCAGTCAATACAAACCGGTGTATTTCCAAATAAAATGAAAACTGCTAAAGTCATACACATACATAAATCTGGACTGTCAAACTATAGACCAATTTCATTGCTCTCACAGTTTTCTAAAATACTGGAAAAAATCTACTATACAAGACTCAATGACTTCATCACCAAACATAACATACTCTATGAACAACAATATGGTTTCAGAGCAAACAGAACCACATCATTTGCAGTTACAGAATGTATGGGACACATTACTAAGGCAATAGAAAAGAAAGAATATATAGTAGGGATATTTCTGGACCTTAAAAAAGCATTTGACACGGTTGACCATGAATTATTAATGAAAAAACTACAGAGATATGGCATTAGAGGTGTTGCACTATCATGGCTATCCAGCTACCTACATAACAGGGAACAGTACGTTGAACTACAAAGCCATAAATCACAACTACTGCAGGTTACATGTGGGGTGCCTCAGGGCTCAGTCTTGGGGCCATTACTATTTATTCTGTATATTAACAATATATGTGAAGTATCAAAAACTATTAAAACCATTCTTTTTGCAGATGACACAATTCTACTCTGCTGTGGGGAGAATTTAGAACAGCTATTGGTCACAATGGAAAAGGAACTGAGCAGGATGAAGATCTGGTTTGACCAAAATAAATTAACATTGAACGCAAGCAAAACCAAACTCATAATATTTGGGAATCGATCGACCAATACAGAGAAGAAACTCACTATAAATGGCGTCCAATTAGAAAGAGTATCGGAAATAAAATTCCTTGGAGTAATCATTATGCTGTACTGCATAAGACAAACATGTCGCTGATGACGATGACCTAATATTTTATTTATAAGGAACATTTATGCTAGAGGGGGTAGGACCAGAAAGGTTTTTTTTTAAAGCTTCTTCTTGCCTCTGTTGAACATGACAGAGACTATTTGAGAATTTTTTATTTTTTTTTGTACTTTGTTAAAATTATTATTATGAGTGAGAAAAAAAGAAAAAAAAAGAATATATATTATTATTATATGTTTTGTTTCTGACATGTTCCATAAATTGACAACAATTTTTTTTTTTACAGCTGTTTGTCACACTCTTTTCTACCGATAAACCCAGAGATGAGAGCAGAGCTGATGAAACTGACATTGGCCGGTAAAGTCAATATTTTAACAATAACTGGTGTAATCAGGCTGGCAACCTTTCATGTTTTGATTACAAAATAAGGGATATACACTGTTTATTTTTATTTTTATTGTGTTGATCCCTTAATGTTTTATAGAAACCATCTCTTTGGATTTCCTCCAACCCCTCTGACTTGCGAGGCAATCATGTCAGTCGTTTAGAAGTAGGGTGAGTTGCCCTAATGTAGGACACACCCTAATGTGGGAGACCTAAGCTCAAATGGGTATAGGTCTTCCGCAAACTAATGAGAGTCAATGAAACTATGGGTAAACACAAGCTGTGATGTCATGCGATCAAAATCACATGACTTCTCAAATGTCCAATCACAGATGAGGGTGGAGCAACCTTCAACAGGAAGTACCCGGTGTGAAGACCACCCAAAGGTCAGTGACGTAGTGTTTTGACAAATGTAATGTTAAGGTTTTACATTTCGTTGGAATAACACAATCTTGCAAGTTTTTATCAGGATGTGTTTATGATGTATTTGTTCATTAGAAAATATACTCTATATTTGTTAGTTTAGGAAAACATGTTTCGCAAAGTGGGACAGGTCTAATGTGGGATAGGTCTAAAAGCACTTCAGTTAGGCAAACATGTGTGGAGGGGCATGGATTGTGCAAGAGCAATGGTTATTTCCAGGGTTTTAGTCTTCTAATGCATTATTTTAGATATTTAAGGTGAAGGGCAAATTATATTAAATAATTGGGGGTCTGTTAAAATGGTATGACAAAGTCAGGGATAATGTAAGGGATACATGTCTGAGTTTAGAAGATGGCAAAGAATTTAAGCCCAAATATTCATAGTAATTTAATAAATCATTCCAACTATGCATATCAATGATTAATGGAATGCATTTTAGATCACAATGGCAAAGAAGAGAAATAAGACAGGGAGAGAATCGCAGACACAGAAAAAGGCAAAGAATAATGGAGGAAGGTCAGGGAAGGAAACTGAATCAGTGGAGGCAGGACAGGATGAGGGCAGCCATAGAAGAGTATAGACAGATCATTGAGGATGGTGGGGTTCCTCAGCTGAGGCTGTTGGCCAGGGCTTGGACCGTTCCTAAATCCACTCTCCAGCGCAGGGTAATGGTCACTTTCATCATACGATTGGAAGAAAGACATTCATTCATGAGAAGGATGAAGCAGAACTGGAGGAGATGATTGCAACCCTGGGAAAACGCGGATTCCCCCCGAGGTTGGACGACATTCGAAAAATGGCCTTCCAGTTTGCCGAAAAAAAAGGAATTACAGGCTTCAGTCAAATTACAAAAAAGGCTGGCTATAAATGGTTTCAGGGGTTTCTGAGGCGAAACCCCAAACTGAGCATGCACAACCAGAGGTGCTCTCAGCCGCAAGAGCAGCAGGGTTCAACCCCACTGTTGTGAAGAAGTGGTTTGAAAAGTACAAGGACACAATTGAGACCCTGGGGTTGGAAAATGTCCCAGACCACATCTGGAATTGCAATGAAACAAGGGTCCAGGATCACTTCCTGTCCACCAGGGTGGTTGCAGAAGTTGGGGCACCCTGTTTTAAGGTCACTGGTGGAGAGCATCAATGCTGCTGGTGGGTATGGACCCACCATGATCATATTCAAAGGCAAGCGGATGAAGGCAGATTGGCTCTTTGGGGCTCAGAAGAATACTTTTGTAAAGATGTCCGATAATGGCTTGATAAATAGTGACTTGTTCACAGAATGGGGGAATAGGTTTTTGCAAAGTCCAGAATCCACGACCCCATCTGCTCCTTGTTGATGGTCACACCTCTCATGTGTACAACATCGACTTTTTAAATATGATGAGAGAGAACAACGTCCATGTATTCAGCCTACCCCCTCACACAACTCACTATCTGCAGCCAGCAGACAGAGCACTGTTCAAGAGCTTGAAACACTACTGGAGGCTCGAGGGACGAAGGATCTCCAGGGAGAGTGGAGGGAAACGGCTTGACAGGGCGTTGTTCATGCCACTGTTTTCAAAGGCCTGGATGAAAGCTGCTACACCACTGAATGGCCAGGCTCGCTTTCGAGGGTCAGCGATATACCCATTCAACCCTGCCAAGATCAATGAGAATCTATTCATGCCATCTCAAACATCTGAGAGATGCTTTCAAGAGACTCCAGTGGCCCCAGATGAGATGCTCTTTCCTGCACCAGCAACCCTGTGCAGAGTGGATTTAAAAGCAGCAGCAAGCGGAGGAATCACTAATAAATGTGAGTATTGGGTTTGAACTTACTTTAAAATAACTTACATCACACACGTCAAACCCAAGGGGCATTAAAACGTACATTTTGGTTAAATAATACGGATAAATATGTGACGTTAGTGACGCTAACTAGCTAGCTGGACGTACTGCACTTATTCTTAATTCAGTTCAGAAGTGTACTAAAGTCATACAGAGGCTCTGTTATAGATAAGTTATACTTTATATTACATAAATAGACCAAAGTGAAAACATTTAGACCGGTACCTACAGTACGGTGGGATTTATAAAATGCTACCCTGATGTAGCTGCTGTTAGCTTTATTTATTTCTCTGTTTTACTGTTTATTAAACTTTGGGACAACATTACAACCTTTGTATTGAGCTCATGCCGCTTTGAGGTAGGGCTAAAAAAAAGCCGATTTGATTATTTAGGTTAAAGTTTTTTTAATTTATCCTAATCCCATAATAATAATAAGACAATCACAAATGGACAGCAGCCTTTTGCTTGATGTTTGTTTGCCGTGCTGTCAAAGGGATGCAAGTGTGACTGTCACTTCTTCTCTTTAGTTTTTTAAAAACGATAACAGTACATCATTTTAAATATTCCTTTAGGTATTGTTTGTCTGAAATGCTGAGAGTTAAATTTTGCAATAATACTTTTGCAACCCTGTGTTTAATATGATTAATTCACTTTCTTTTTTTTTTTAAACTCAGAAAAAAAAAAGAAAAAAAAAAGTAGTTGGGGGAGAGAAGCTGCAGCTTCCTCTCGTATTCCGGGCCGTGGAGAAGTGCCCAACACACATTTGTTCTTCCCGCCTGCCTGCATCCCCTTTGCTGTGACGTAATCTTTCACCAATGTCTGATATCGCACATAACAGAGGATTTCAACATTTACATTCATTGCTTACTTCCACACGCCTTTTCTCCTCTTTATCTCTTTCATGACTTTTTATTTAATACATTTTAACGGCTGTAATCGTGTTTTCCGTAAAACCTGAAGTCAAGCTACTGTTGGTATTTCGGAGATCCCTTCCGGAATAGCTTTTCAAAATAAACTGTAACCACAGGCGAAAGCTAACCGGAAGTATTTTCACAATAAAACAGTTACAAAATTACTGACTCCTGGGTTTACTACTGAAGATGTGTATTATAATTGTTATATATGAGTGATAGTAAAAACACTACTATGATAGCTATCACTCAACGTAATTACATTTTTCTTGGGGCCTAAGGTGAGAGTTGGCCTGCCTCGGTGGTGAACAAGGATGGCCCGAGCACTCGATCTTACAGCCGGTCCCCGGCAGTAGGATCCAAGCCTCTTATTCCCTAACGCAGCCAGTGCCCCATGTTCTCATTTCTGGGGTAGGTTGGCGCTCTCCGATTGCCCCTCAGGGGTCGCTGCCGGATACTCTCTTGCCCTCAATCGAAGGAAAATCCTAACCGCCCCCTTTTCCAGGCCATAGCCTAAAATGGACGCCCACGTGTTTACTCCTCTTCATGCCTGAAATAATTAAAGAGCAACTTGCAGGTTAGAGACACCAGTGAATAAATGTGTAGGAAAATTATGAATACACTAGATTTTCAAAGAAATATACAGAAATATACACTACAGTGACATCTGGCGTCGTTTTAGTAAGACATTTTCACTTCCGCATAAAAAAGCCTCCGCACGTGACCTCCCGCATGTGACGTAACGTGGGGGAGAGCGGCCGGTCTAACGTATGAATAAACATGTATCACAATGCTAGTTTTGACACAGAAGAGGTTGAAAATATATATTCGAATGCATATGATTATAATTATGAGCCTGCTATGCGTCCAAGAGACCAGGAGCAGCCAAGGATTAGAAGAAATAACGGCCATCGGAGAGAAATGGAGCTGTGGTGCGAGGAGAACCAGTGGAGAACAGAGCAGCTGTCTTGGTGAGTGACCGGCGTTAGCTACAGTTAATGTTAGCTAACGTCAGTCACATCACAACATTGTAAAGTTAGCAATCATATATCAGGCTATAACTAAAGTATTATTGATAATATAGTGACGTTACTGGCAGGACTGTTGATACTGATCCATAACAGAAACTAATGCGCAAGTATCAGCCGTTTCTCGCGTTACTTAATGCAACTCCACACTACGGTGCTGAGGGGAGACGCGAGATACGGCTGATACTTGACGATCTGGCGGAGAAAGGTTGTGGAGCCTAAAGTAAACAGATATTGTTCTAAACTGTATTAAAGTAAACAGGTATTATCTTGAACTGTATTGAAGTGAACATGTATTATTTGGGACTGTTTTAAAGTAATCCTATATATATATAAACCTTCTCACTTACACTCACTGACCCATATATCAGCACACACACACACACACACACACACACACACACACACACACACGCACACACACCTCCTCACACACACACACACACATACACACACATACACACACACACACACACACACACACATGTTCTTTTCAAGGTTCTTTCTGGGGGCCAATATAATCTCAAGCACCAATATATCTGTGTACAATGTTTGATACCAATATATCTGTGTACAATGTTTGATTGTTTGGGAAGGAATAGTTTGTTTGAAATCTTTCATGGGAAAGTAAAGGAGTTAACCCAGGTATAAGATAAAAAGTGATTCTGACCTTGTATAGTTCCGAGGCTCTCACGCTCTGTTCAGAAGAAAAATACTTTTTCCCAGAACTCTGATTCGCTGTATTGGGTCCGACACAAAGTGAATCCAACCAGTAAGAACACCTTAGGAGTAAAATGGGACAGAAGAGCCGACACACATCTCCGCCCCAAATATGTCCATATATACTGTTGTTTATTCATGCAAAATGCCCCCTGTTTCTGACTGGCTGGTCCCGATACCTGTATCGCACAGCAGTATAACTGAGAGTCCAGAGTACTCTGAAACTTGTATTGGTGTTTTTTACCATTAAAATCAGATTATTGTTATAACTTTTATGCCGGTGTTTTGAACTCCTTCTCTTGTAAATCTGACCAGGCTCATCTAAACGGACGGCGCGGAGCAGAGGTGGGCTTTAAGCCACCACTATTGTGTTTGCTTCTACAAGCCTCCGTTGATATGCCGTTGTAAATGGCTTGATGGAAAGCAGGAGTGACACAAACAACACAGACAGGGGGAAACAAACAAACACAAAGGAGACGGCTGGAGCAGTACAGCCACCACAGCGTTACCTAATGCAACTCCACACTACGTCTTACGGTGCCGTGTACCGGAGAGGAGAGACAGCAGCAAAGGAGGGGAGAGAGATGTAATATGGTTTCCTGATAAAGCTGTGGGGAGTATGTGCTGTAGGGTGGTGGATGCACAACGCATCCAGGAACGGAAGCTAGCTCCGGTCCTTTTCCCGTGAGGGAAACTGTGGACTCGATGTCTGCGGAAGTTTATGAAGAGTATTATGCGGAAGATGTGATGCAGCATATTTTTGGTATATTCATTTTAATCTCACCAATATATAAGAGGTGTATTGCATCATGTTATCCCTAAATATATGTGTGGGTATATACATTCCTGTGTATTAATAGTTGAAGGAACAAAATACATTTTTCCTCTTAAATATAGAGAGGTTTTTTATAGATTCCTGAAACAATGTTCCCTTTTTCTTTAAAGTAGATTAGCGCAATAGTCTTTTTCTTTCACTTTTACCCTTTTCATCAAAAGGGTGCTTTAGGCTATTTTTGAGGGGTAAAATGCAGAATTACTTGTGACTTCTGTTTTGAGTGAAAAGATTACCCTTTTGAGTGTTTTTCTTGGTTAACCATTAGATATAGTGGCTAAATTCGTCCTAAGTTAATTATGCGCATCCTGCAGGCCTTGAGAATTTAGTCACACAGTTAAGAGAGACAATGGTCCTTCTAGATTATGGGTGAGCTTACTTCGGGTGAATAAAAGTTCAGAGATGATTGGGGGGGTATGAAGACAGTTAGGCGTTGTTGGTGAGCTAGTTCTGAGGATGTCATGGGATAATGACTGTTATATTCCCAACAAGTATGGCTTTCATAAAGAAACACATGACTTGGGTGATAAGATGTGTTTTGTTGTAAAATGGGCCTGTTTGGTTTTCTGCTGGCCAGCGCTGGGTCACTGTGTCAAAGCATATTTTGCGTCTCCCAATGAGATGACCTGAAAAGATGACCAGCTGACCTAACCCCTCCTTCTTATTATTGTATATCTCCTGTCGATTCCTGGCGTTCGCTCTCTCTTCACATGCTGTCAGGACAGAAGGATCTCCGCAGCACGCGAACAGGGCAGAAGTGGGCCGGCTACTTCTTAAACATTACAATATAATTGTAGTATATTGTATTATATTGTATTGTAATGTATTATATTGCATTGCATTATTACCTTTGATAATTAAAACAGATTGTTTAAACTGGTATCTGGGTATTCTCTGTCTGATTTCCTTCCTGTTATGATTTTAAGCAGGACTCGTCAAAACTACACGCGGAGCCGAGTGGGGTTGTAAAAACCTCAAAACTCCAACAAAGTGGTGACCCAGACGTTTACGAGTGGGCGTTCAGAGGGAGTCACATCAGCAGCCAGCGGACGAAGCTGTCCAGGGGTGACACCTCAAAATACTTTCTGACAACTAAAAACAGAGCTCTATACAAAATATCAGGTAAGCACGGATACCCGTTACACTCAAAATCTGTGATTTGGCTATATTCAAATTTTTTAGAGTTGTCAGGAATATTTCTCAGTGTCTAGTCTTCACGCTAAAGATAATGCAATGCATATTTTAGCATAGGTAGGTAACTAACTAATAATAATAAGATTAATAAAGCAACGATTAGGAACCTCGTGGATTTTTCAGAATCGCACGACTAACTCGTTAGCTCCACGTGAAGCGATGAGGAGTGTAAGATGAAGGTGAAAGGCCCCGTGCGTTTTTTTCAGAAATCGATACGGCTAACTCGTCGGGGGAGTTCAGTGGTTTCTAATGATTCCATCCAGAACTAAATTGAATAATGTTTTACAGTATCATAGGAACTGCAGTTGCATTATAAGTAAATCCAAGGGGAGATACGCAAATTTCAAATAACCATTTTGAAAGGACCGGAATCTCGTTCTCTTGTTCTGTGGGGTTAATCTATCTAGCCAAACGTGACGATAAAGAGATTATGTTATCTGTTGAAATAAACATCGCACCATAACGCTGGATAGACTGTACGGGGAATAATTTTCTGTGAATAATTACTAATAGATAAGGGAGAAAAGTTAGATAAAGAAATGCGTGGTCACCATGGGTTAAAGAAAGCCCCCCTTTTTCTTCACAGCTTTCCTCTAATTGCTGAAGCAGCAGCCCGAAGTGTGACTGCTTGTGCTTCTTCTCAAAATGCCTCAAAAATGGCTGCTGAGCGTTGAATTTAAAACAAGGAGTGAATAATCAACGACTGGTCTGAAGTTGGAGTGAATAACATTGACAATTAATAGATCAATGTGTCGTAGATATTTAAATAAATAAGAAACTATAATTTGTCGTTTTTAGCATAGTTTTTGTGGGATGCAGTTACGTCACATTGTGGTTTTCATGAGAAGTTTTGAGAACTGATTGTTACTATTGCATTGCATTGTGAATTGTGTGGTATTTGTCATTAGGGAGTTTTTGTAATATCATTAGTAGACATTAATTGTGTTTTTGAGTTTATGAAGAAAGAGTAGAAAGTAAACAGGAGGGATCTGTTCATGTTTAATCATGACAGAGGTGCTGCACGAGGCTAAAAGCCATCTCACACTGTTGGCTAAACACAGCGAGGTGATTGATGAGAGAAGCTTGTGCAGGAGCAGCTGCAGGGCACAGAGAGAGAGAGACAGGAGAAGTAGATGTTTTGGAATAGTTCAGAGAGAGTAAAACTTATATAAAGTTGACTACTAGTCTAAAGAATGTCATATTGTTTTGTGAGTGAACATGAAGTAAAAATATATTTACTAGATAGAAGAACAACATGCTTATCTAGGTTGACAGAAAGCTGCTATTAACCAGTTTCAGCAGCTACTGTCCTATCTGTGTTCCAAAGAGAACATACGTTGCATTTACAATTCATATTAAGAAAGTTCACAATTGATACCATTAAAGATCGTTTTGGATTAATAGGCCGTGTCTGTCATAAACATTCGTGCTCAGATGGAATAAAGTGTTGAGATGTTCTCAAGAGTGGGAGTTTTCACAACGCTTTTTAGTTTGTATTGAAACAATTAAGTGGTAAGGACAGAAAAACTGTTCCGTGATGATTTCTTTAGGTTTTAGCTTTAGTAATGGAGATTACATTTTGTGAGGAAACTTTTCCACCAATAATAACTGTTCAAAAATATATATTCATTAACTGTAATCAGATTACTTGTTTTTCAAATATAGCGCTAAATACAGTTAGTTTTGTGTTCTGTAACAAATCTAACCTGCTTGTAACACAAGTTAGATAAACAATTAAAAAAATATATATAATAAGCAAGTGGTTAAGGAGGTTTTCCTGTTTGGCTCATTTGATTTGGAACTGAAGTAAGGAAGAATAGTGTTTTATGAGAACTGTCATTCCTCATGGTTTTTAAAGATAAATCATCAGTTTGTTTGGACTTTGATGTAGAAATAGGATCATGGTGGAGAAGGAAGATCTTTTTTGGTTTCAAATTAAAGAAGATTTTAAAGATGAAGTTTATTTTTTTTTTTTTTCTGACTAGAATTTTAGAAGCAGGACTTCAACTAGACAAGATATTTTACAATGTGGTTTTACTACTTTTGATGGAGTAAAGAATCTGGGTAGACTACTGCCATTGGTTTGTTTTAACATTCACATGTTTCAGCATTCCTGACCATATGGACACTCAGCCGTTTTATTTTGTAACCCTTTGGGGGAGAGATTTAAATTGAGTTTTTCTCCAGTTGCTGATTTGCTGTGATTACAGCAGCACTGGATAGTTGTGCGCCACCTTTGGGTTGTACTCTGAATCAGTGTGTTGGTGAAGAGTTGCTCACTACAGAAACAGAAGAACTGTGCAAAGAACGCATCTCTGAGGAGGGTTTGACATTTTTGCTTGGGCCTCGTTGCCAAGGCAACAGTGGTGTGAAGAGGAACTGCAGTTTTTGGGGATTCCTGCTGTGCAGAGGACAACGTGTGTCTGCTGATTGTACCACATTGATCCAGAGGTTCCTTCCCCCTCAGGACATCCCAGTGCAAAACAAGAGTTTCATTGATCCAATTGACTACAGCTGCAGAAGACAACACATCACTAACTGTTCACATTATGACAAGTTCTGAGACAGGCTTGTCTCAGATTGTTCAGACTCTGAAGAAATTATGCGATGATTTGACAGCATAACTGTGCAAGAGTTTTCCAGAGGGTGGTGTACAACAATAGGTTTAGTGTTTGAGAAGGGAGGCTGATTGTTTAAACGATGGTCTGGAATACTGAAAAGATTAAAATTTGATATCCTTGTTTAGCAAACAACACATCTGATTATTAGATCATACCTAATAATCTTGACATATAAACTAACTATGAGTAAAAAGATGAATGGATTTTATATCCGAGAGAGGGTTAGTTATGTTGCGAATACTTCACAAGGTATTTGCTAATGTATTTTGAAGAACAAATAACAAGGACACAAGTCCAATTTTGTTTTGTTTTTAGATTAAATTGTCCATTACCAAAACTGTTCACCTTATGTCTAGATTTGGACTTTGATGGTAAGGGAGTATTTAGGCTTATTTTTATACATCTGACATTTTCAAATATGTTGGCTATTCACTAGATAGACATTGGTTAAGAACTTTTATGAAGATTGAATATTTGTTCCATTTCTAAATATTCCTATTTAAAAAGTAATTTTAGAGTAAAGAAGACTGATGCTGTAATTGGACATAATGTGAGGCCTTCAATCACCCATTGTAATGGTGCATATTATTGACGACCAATAGGGAGGAGGGGTCACTCGACCCACCCTGCAGTGGTTTTTAAAATCTTACTTGCAGCTTCACAGGAAGCGCACGGCACCAGATTATGAGTTTGGAAGACTAGCGTCACCACCTCCTAATGGACATCTATTTAGTTAGTAATTAACTGACATTTAGAGATGTTAAAGAGTAAAAACATACCTACCATAAGTGATAATTCCTAAGTTTAGCTACAAACCATTGATGAAATGACTTCTGTTTTTAGAATCCTTGATAAAGGAAGGAGTGATTGTTACATATTCGGACACCCAAGGTTCTACGCACTGTTAAAGAGGTTAACATTGTTTTTTAAGTGGACCGGATTTGAAGATAGATGAATATGAGTTATGAAATACATAGCAGAGCTTTACAGATCATAGTAATGGTTTGACTCAAGATAATAATTATATGCACAAGTTTCTGAAATAGATCTATTAGACATTTGAATATAGATTAGGTGTTGATAAACTGCAGTAGTAGTACAATAAGGAAGTGACATTTTTTGGCTAAACACTTTTCGGGGAATGTGGGAAGCAGCTGTCTCAATGAAAAGTTAGAGATATCTTGAACATTATAGTTGTAATTGTGAATTAATAAATGATGGCGCTCCATATATACATATTTGTGTAGACAAAGGATACCGGCCTATGCTGAAATGTCAAAGTCTCTGCAGAGCACGACACATGGCCAAAAAAGACTGAGACCAACTGACCTTTGACCCTGACCGACAGTGTAACTTGACAAGGCACTGTGAATGACTGACTCTGGGGTGGACCTGACCAAACTTGACTTTACAACCTGACAGTGTGAGTGTGAATGTGAGTGTATGTCTGCATGTGATCAGTGCAACTGCATGATTTAAAACAATGACTAATCAAGCATGTTTTTGGACTAACACATTTTTCTGGGCCTCAATAACATTCCACAGAATTGGAAAACCGCACTTGTGCACTCCCACAGGAGGTGGCAGTTTGCAGAATGTGGAACTCAAACTAAAACATGAAGATTCTGTTTCTTTTAGGACTGAAGGATGGAGAGAAACACTTCATTTCACTGGAGTGTTTACTGTGGAAATGATGGATGTACATTTGGGAAAAAATGTTTGATATTTTCTTAGAATCCATTATTACCTGAAGGTTTTCTTCCCATACAGGATTTTGGTTACACATGAGTCATGTGTAAAAAGGGGGAGTGTACGGCTGCCCCAACTCGATTGTTCAATCTGACCATTGATTGACGGTTTTAGAATTGACCTGCTCCATATCTGGGGATAAGATACTGTTTGATGAATGTTGACATTTTTCTAATATTGGTTGAGTTATAACAGGTAACACAGATGCAGAATCAGTGGCCAAGGAGCTACTGTGAGAGATGTGATTCCAGAATGGAATACTGAAGAAGTTGACCTGTGAGTAATGTTTCAACAGGTATAAAAGTAACTGAGGTTTGAAATGTAGAAAGAACATATTACAGTTAAAACTAAAACATAGTAATGTAATGAGACAGAATTTAATTTAGACAACATCATGTAACTAGCCTGGTAAAGAAGTAAAAGCCATAGACTTTATTGTTTAGGTCATTATGAGGATATACATTTCATCTAAATGTATAATAGAAAGACATTTGATGACAGTTTGTTGGAATTCTGTATTCATTTTTTCAGCGTGATAATATCTAAGCACTGACAGGTAAAAGCAGTATCACCAGGAAATCATTCACTTTGTTAGTATCATGATTTTGGTTGTTTTTGAATCCATAACATTAGTGTGTTTCTTTACCAGAAACATTAGCAGTTCATATTATATTTAGATTTTAAATGGGATCTCAAGGATTTCATTTAAAAATAAACACAGATGCTTGTCAGAAATTCAGAGCTATTGAAATATGTTATTTAGTTTACCTAAAGATGTTGGGGTTCTTATTTAGTTGGCACAATCCAAGTACTAAGATTCTGAAGCTGTACTGGCAGATAGGAGGTCTACAATTAATTTAGAAAACCTGTTCACAGACGGCTGTTGTTTCAAGACACCCCACCAACAGGCTCCAAGTGGGTCAAAACAGCTGAGCGTAGGCTTGAGGGAGTTGTATCAGATTTCTCCACACAGGTTGCTGGCGCCAAAAGGGGGACCCGAGAAGCACGAGGCCGACACAGCGGTGTTCGTCTGGCTGAAAGTCATCAGGACAAAGTGGCTCAACCCCAGGCTCTCCGGCCCCGACCGAGTGACCCAGAGGACATCCCATGCCGTCCGCCTAGAAGGAAAGGGGGACAACTGGTACCACTGGAGCCAGTGTGCGGTCGGGAAAACACCTGCGTGGACCCTAGACGACATCAGGACAGACCTGGCCCTCGTCAAGGCAGTCGACCCGGGAGGCATCATCAGCGGGCCGGAGAAGGAGAATCGGGAAGACATCTCTCCAGCATCGACCCGGAAGCCGCCATCAGCGGGCCGGAGGAGGAGGAGGAAGACATCTCTCTAGCAGGCAGCCCAGAAGCTGCCGTCAGCAGATCGGGGGGACAAAGACACGGCAAGCCAGGACGGCACAGGGGACTTGTCGAGGCAGCAGAGGAGTCTACTTCTCTGATCAGTTCCACCCGTGAAGGGAAAGCCGCATCTCCCCCTCCCTATCAGCTGCCCCTTGTTGGCGTATTCCTCTGAGGGGGGGGGGGGGGGGCTGATGATTCACCACACAAGGAGACTGCACTAGCACCCAGCTGCCCCCTCATGGTTCCTTCACTGCCATGGAAAGTGGTGTTCTAGCTCCATGAAGGTTTCAAGTACTCTAAATACCAGCTTCGGATGGATTTATACAATGTTTGGGGGACGGACACAGTAGAAAAGAATGACAGTGGGTATATGTTTCAAGTGCCTTGTGTAAATTGCACTCTTTTAAAAGAGTGCAAAAGGGGGAATTGCGGAAGTTTATGAAGAGTATTATGCGGAAGATGTGATGCAGCATATTTTTGGTATATTCATTTTAATCTCACCAATATATAAGAGGTGTATTGTATCATGTTATCCCTAAATATATGTGTGGGTATATACATTCCTGTGTATTAATAGTTGAAGGAACAAAATACATTTTTCCTCCTAAATATAGAGAGGTTTTTTATAGATTCCTGAAACAATGTTCCCTTTTTCTTTAAAGTAGATTAGCGCAATAGTCTTTTTCTTTCACTTTTACCCTTTTCATCAAAAGGGTGCTTTAGGCTATTTTTGAGGGGTAAAATGCAGAATTACTTGTGACTTCTGTTTTGAGTGAAAAGATTACCCTTTTGAGTGTTTTTCTTGGTTAACCATTAGATATAGTGGCTAAATTCGTCCTAAGTTAATTATGCGCATCCTGCAGGCCTTGAGAATTTAGTCACACAGTTAAGAGAGACAATGGTCCTTCTAGATTATGGGTGAGCTTACTTCGGGTGAATAAAAGTTCAGAGATGATTGGGGGGGTATGAAGACAGTTAGGCGTTGTTGGTGAGCTAGTTCTGAGGATGTCATGGGATAATGACTGTTATATTCCCAACAAGTATGGCTTTCATAAAGAAACACATGACTTGGGTGATAAGATGTGTTTTGTTGTAAAATGGGCCTGTTTGGTTTTCTGCTGGCCAGCGCTGGGTCACTGTGTCAAAGCATATTTTGCGTCTCCCAATGAGATGACCTGAAAAGATGACCAGCTGACCTAACCCCTCCTTCTTATTATTGTATATCTCCTGTCGATTCCTGGCGTTCGCTCTCTCTTCACATGCTGTCAGGACAGAAGGATCTCCGCAGCACGCGAACAGGGCAGAAGTGGGCCGGCTACTTCTTAAACATTACAATATAATTGTAGTATATTGTATTATATTGTATTGTAATGTATTATATTGCATTGCATTATTACCTTTGATAATTAAAACAGATTGTTTAAACTGGTATCTGGGTATTCTCTGTCTGATTTCCTTCCTGTTATGATTTTAAGCAGGACTCGTCAAAACTACACGCGGAGCCGAGTGGGGTTGTAAAAACCTCAAAACTCCAACATGTCCTGACAGGCTCGAGTTTGTGCAACCTGCACAAACACAAGCTCACCATGATTACAAATGGTGAAATGCAATGTAAAATGTAGGGGTGCACCGAATGGGAAATTCTTGGCCGAAACCGATACCGAAAATAGGAAACAGTTGGCCGAAAAGCGAATGCCGAAAATGATTAATAGAAATATATATATATATATATATATATTAGGGCTGTCAGTCGATTAAAATATTTAATCGCGATTAATCGCATGATTGTCCATAGTTAATCGCGATTAATCGCAAATTAATCGCACAGTTTTTATCTGTTCTAAATGTACCGTAGAGGAATATTTTTTACGCGGATTCCCCCCGAGGTTGGACGACATTCGAAAAATGGCCTTCCAGTTTGCCGAAAAAAAAGGAATTACAGGCTTCAGTCAAATTACAAAAAAGGCTGGCTATAAATGGTTTCAGGGGTTTCTGAGGCGAAACCCCAAACTGAGCATGCACAAACAGAGGCGCTCTCAGCCGCAAGAGCAAAAAAAAAAGTTTGTAATACTCTTATCAACATATGAGTGGACAAATATGCTTTATGCTAATGTTTATTATCATTTGAACAATGACAAATATTCTCATGAATATTAAACACAACAACCTCTGAACATTACAAATATTCGCCTCAATTCAACCTGGAACCTCTCTCATTCAATAATACAATACAAATGGTGTGTGTGTGTGTGTGTGTGTGTGTGTGTGTGTGTGTGTGTGTGTGTGTGTGTGTGTGTGTGTGTGTGTGTGTGTGTGTGTGTGTGTGTGTGTGTGTGTGTGTGTGTGATGGATCGTTGGAGCTATGTGCAACTCAAGGCATATATATGCTCGAACGGGAGCTGCCTGGACGCTGCAATCATGTTGCGCACACTATCCGTGCTGAGTGTGCTGACTTTTCGTACAATGTCCCGCTGTCTGGCTTCCTGCATAAAGTCAAGTGCTCGGCGCAGTTGTGTGGATAGAGCGCTCCTCTGTTTTCATTTAAACAGCTCCTTATATCCATTAGCGCAGCTAGCTAGCACCAGATGCTAACAACAACAATGCACGTACGGTCTCTCTCTCGCTCGCTCGGGCCACACATACACACACCCTCCCGGTCCTCCCAATAGCCAGTCGGTGCCTGCCGGTGGGCGTGGAAGTGTGGTCTGCCACAAGCGGGAGGCAGGCTGTCAGCTTCAGCTTGTAGATGGTATTTTAAACTCGATGCGCTCTGAAACTACGGGGCGGCCGAGGAAAAAAAATACACATGCGTTAATCGCGTTAAAATAATTAGTGGCGTTCATTTTTTTTGCGTTAACGCGTTATTAACGCGTTAAATTGACAGCCCTAATATATATATAATGTATATATGTTTTACCAATGTTGTTCAGCTACCTGATTATGGAAAAAGACATGCTTATGGCAAAACTTAACTTAAATAATAATCACTATTATAGGTCCATAAAACATTTATTCAGCATTTTTGAATGCATACAGTACATTAATTCCAAGTCAAGTGCATTTTATTTTCTCTGTAGGATAACTACAACAAAGTGCATTCAGAACAAAGCCAAGGTGCTTTAAAACTGCATAAACATCTAGGCCAGTAGGCCTACAACAAAATAGTGTAAATAAAGACTAACAGCCAGGCCTTCAACAACAACAAATGCACCTATAAGTGCATGCATACAAATGTGCAAACTGGATAAATCCACATGAATGTAACTATTTACAAATGAAATTACAATTTAATTTCAAGAATCTGTAAATAAGGCTGTCTGTCCTCATAAGCAAAGTAGTAAACATTGTATAAAGATATATAAAGTGAAAACTGGATACAAAATTCACAATCAATTACAAATGAAATTACAATTTCAAGAATCTGCAAATAAGGTGGTCTGTCCTCATGAGCAATGTAAACAACATTGTATCATTTAGATACCGAAAGTACAATATATTGAACACTGTGCTGCTGTCATTTCCCCCTAATGATAACCTGAGATGGTGAATTATAACTCACAATGAAAATTGTTCAGGAAAGTGGGTATAGAGTAGACATGTAGAACTAGATAAGCTTATGATAAGCCTATGATAAGCCAGCCTTCTCTACTTATTAAGGAAAAGTGGGAGGTTCTTTTTAATGAACAGTAGCTTCTCTGCTTTATCAGCCATAAGTCTGTTCCTCTTCTCATCAAGCACATGAGAGGCAGCGCTGAACAGTCTCTCGCTGTCAGTGCTTGTGCATGGAGCACTCAAATATTTGCGTGCCACCTTTGCACGTCCTGTACGACAGAAAACGGTTGATCATCCATGGCAATGCATTCCATTAATGAGCAACTTCCAGGTTAAAGACACCTATGAATAAATGTGTAGGAAAATGATGAATACACTAGATTTTCCAAAAAATATACAGAAATATACACTACAGTGACATCTGGCGTCGTTTTTGTAAGAAATGTTCACTTCCGCATAAAAAAGCCTCGGCACGTGACCTCCCGCGTGTGACGTAACAAAGGGTAAACAAGGGGGATAGCGGCCGGAGTAAAGTATTAATAAACATGGATCCCAATGCTAGTTTCGACCATAGACTGTATATATAAATGGACGTAGGGTCCGTGACGTCACCCATAGGATTCTGCAGAGTTGCCGAGAAGCCCTTAGTAGGCGGAGTCGGCCACTAACGGCTCGACAGTGACGTCAGAGTTCAACTCCCGCCTACTCCAGCCTGCTCCAAATAAGAGCAAAGAGGCGGAGCCGAGGCGGGACCTGCTGCCACCGAGCTGGAAGTTCCAGAGCTAGAAGCTACCAAGCTAAGCTAACATGCTCCCCATCTGCACACTGCCGTGGCATTTTACGTTTCTAAGGTAAGCGGACATGAAACTATTCAGCAAAACTATAAATAATAATCTAAGTTATTGAGTTTTTAGCATAATACTTCAGAATCTTAAAATCCCTTAACGTTTGTATGCAATTGTGCTAAATTCAACACTGGAATCAAGCAAATATTAATATGTTTGCATGACATTAGTTATTTATATTTTGATATCACTTAACTATACGTTTAATACATTTAAGTCAAGCTAAGGTACATGTGATGGTAGCTAGTTAGTGCTCTTACCTGCGAGGCCTCCTCCAAACAGCATAATAACCAGACTGTATCATTAAAACTAAGTACTAGTTCTAGATCCTTGACTTTAGACAAACAATTAAAAAGACAAAATGTATTTAAAGACCAATCTTTATTTGAATGTGCCTCTTAACCTGAGATATTAGTTATACAGTAATAGTATTGACAATCTAACAAAACTGAGCAACTCAACAGTCAACTTTATGTTTCTTATTGTCTAAAGCATTTATTATTTTCATTTCCCCCCTCTCATATTCAGTGTGGATGGATTGAGACAGCGTGGTGTCCAGAGAGCAGCAGAGACTTCAGGGAGAAACCTCCGTGTGATGGATGTCCTGTTGGTTTGGAGAGGACTGAGGGTCTTTCCTCAGCGAGGAGGACCAGGCCTGATGGAGGAGCCCATGCTGGGCACAGCTGATACCAACTGCACAGGCCTAGTCTGTCACTTTATTTGACTAAATGTGTTTACTTATACATTTACAGATGGAGCGCTCCATTTTAGACGCCTACCCGTGCGGGTCCGTGATCGGCACGGGGTGGGCCCCTGCTGAAAAGGAAAACCCCCCGCAGGACTTGAAACGCCCCCTTGATAAATACATTTAATTATAATGAAACCAGCTGCAATGGATAATGGATCCACCAGGGGGAGCCGTGATTAAAAAGCTGCCACACTGGAACTCATGTGAAATAAACAGCTGATCTACAGGTATCTGATATAGCGGATATTTGTTAAGATCCATATGTCACGGATAGGATCATATTCTGTGCTAAATAAGAGACATGTAATCATTTACTAAACATCCCCATGTTTTTATTTAACAAAATAATGTTTAATTCACGTTGGCGTAAGTACAAAACCATCGCTATGTTTTTAGATCAGGAAATGCATCCAGGCTCAAACAAACGATTTTCAATCATCATCCTCACGATCATTTAATGTACATATGTTCGCGAGTTGAAATGAATGCACTAAATTTAATCCACGTGAGTTTACAACAACAAAAATAATCGCTTTGTTTTTATATCACATCCGACCGGAGGAAAATGCAGCACGGGTCTCACTACCGATCATCCTAATCCCACGGGCAAACAATAATATGTACAGTGTTAATAGTTTACTGTATTATTAGTTTCTAATATTACTGGGGATTTCGGAATGGTAGCCTACTGGATTTTGATTTATTGTATCGGCTTTATATCGCAATATATTCCCGAAGTCTGAAATGCAAAAATGTCCCACATTAGGGCAATTCACCCTACATTTAATCATTCATACAAAATCATATTTCGTTTCTTTTTAACGAAATAAATGTGGTTTAATCCACATAATTTACTGTGTTAATTGTTTAGTATTGTTTAACTTGAAGGTGCCTGATGTGAACATTTCCAGAAGAACTCTAGCTTGAATGGCCTTTGTATGTATACAGTAGGCCTACACATAGGCGGCGCGTGAGGCTCAGGTTTGGGAAGGCTAAATAACTTTTTTTTTCATCTTACGCTGCCCGCCTCCGGCGTCTATAGAAAAGAGATCAACTTAGTGAAAGCACCGCCTGCTGACCGATCAGAGCTCAGTGTGCGGAGTTTAAATCTATCAAGTCATATTACAGGAAAAAGGAAATGCAGTTTAAACTGCCGTATGCAGAGAAGACGCCGACGTGTCGCACTTATCATTCATATCACACTGACATCACATCATCAATCAGATCATCGATCTCACATCGATCTCACAATATTTCCTTATCTGAGTCAGCTTCTCGAGCCGTATCTGGCCGTGCAACCCTTAGTTACATTGTCACATATACTGTATGCAGACGTATTATTTTAAGCAACACATTAAGTTGACGAAACACTCAACTCAAATATAATAAAGTCAGATCCCCTCGTGTTTTAGATGGGGCAGTATCATAAAACTGTTGTACGCTTTCAAACACTCAGTAGTTTATTTTTTAACGAGTTGTTCTGTATTCTCCTTGCAGGTGCAACTATGTGGCTTGTATCCTGGATTATATGTTTAAGTCATCATGGATGTTTAAAGTTCATATTTGTCTAATATTAGTTTACTTTTCATTAATGAAGCATGATGTTGCGCTGTCAGTACACTTGTCCCTGTTTGTGATTGGTCAAATGTAGCTAACCCCGCCCCTTTCACGTGAACGCGTTCTCAGCTGGAGAGAGAAACCCTGGCTTGATTTACCGAGTTGATAACCAGCGCCATAGGACCGTTTAGCGAGATCGCTAAGGGTTAGTTAAGATAACTCAAGCATATCCAGGGTATGTTGAACTGGCTTCGTGGTATAGGGCACAGGGGGCTGCATAGCAGCGCTAATGTCAAAGACATTATATTTTTATTTTACCAGGATGCAGTTACACAAATATTTGGGAAGGCTTACCCTTCCCTAGCCTACAGCACCCGCCGCCCCTGGGCCTACAGTATAGCCCAACCATGTACACCTTCCTTTTTTCCCGTCCAAAGTTTGAATTGGATAAAGGTAATGGTTATCGATGGTGCTTTTATAGCCTATTGTATAATAACTGTGTGATTTATATTGCTTTTCAAATGCATATGGCCCCCCATTTACACTGCTCTTCCCGTCAAGAATATGAATAGAACTTAGTTAGATCACTTTACATTTCTGCAAATTAATTTTTAATCACACACGTCTCCCCGTCCCGAAAATGATAAATAAAATAAAAAGAGGAAACCATTTTCAAGTTCAGTTTTCAACGTTTTATTTAAAATGACTGACATAACAGACACCATACTGTAGGCCTATCTGCTGTGGAAACCAGGACGAGCTATTTCGGGATCTGTTTTTCGGGGGCTCCTCAGTCTCTCATTTACCCGGCTCCTGATTAGAAACATTGACCAGACCGTTCACCAGCCCCCACCCCCCATGTTGCCTATGCTGTCCTGTGTTGCGAACTCTTTGTTTAAAACGAATTGGCCATCGGAATGTGTGGAGGAATTCTCCCAAGGGTCACATTCCACAGCTCTCCCCCCCCCCCACTCCTGTGATTTCCCATCCCCCAGTCTGTAGGTTTGTGTTTGCATATTTCTATCCCGTATTCATACTGGTCCTCTCACGCACATACATTCTCCTTACAGTATACATACATAGGCTATATGAGTCCGTGTATCTACGGACCATTTGTTTTTCTTTATTAAAAAAGTAAACGGAAGAGCGTCTGAGAGGCGTTTTTGCCCTTTTGCTTTTTACCTTACTAAATGGTCTGATGGTCAGTGGAGCGAGGGGGGAGGCCCGCGAAACTCACGGAAGTGATTTCAAAACAAAAAGCACTCGTTTGCTTGGAACAAAGAAAACGGCCAAGACACACATTGAGTCCAGAAAATGAATGTTATTAAGGGCTGTAAATATAATAAGCCTGTGTCTAAAATTGACAACAGGCTTATTATATTTACAGCCCTTAAGATACACTTTTGTGTTTAACAGCTGACCACTACCATGACATACTTTGTTTTAGTAGATTTCGCATGAGAGCAAAATGTATAAATATGAGCATTAAATTATATGAATATGAGAACAAAATGCATGAATGTGTGAGTGACAATATATGAATGTGTGCATTGAAATATGATAATATGAGAGCAAAATGTATGAATGTGTGAGTGTAAATATATACGTGTGTGAGAGTGAAAATGTATGTATGTAAAAGGAGAATATATGTGTGTAAGAGTGAAAATGTATGTATGTAAAAGGAGAATATATGTGTGTAAGAGTGAAAATGTATGTATGTAAAAGGAGAATATATGTGTATAAGAGTGAAAATGTATGTATATAAAAGGAGAATATATGTGTGTAAGAGTGAAAATGTATGTATGTAAAAGGAGAATATATGTGTGTAAGAGTGAAAATATGCTGCATTTTGAATGTCCGATAGTCCACCATTTCCACCGGAAATATCAAAAAGTGAAAAACAATGAACAAGACTTAACGTATTCATCATAATTAATTATATTTATTTCGTTTGGATGTAGGATTTTTGACTTTGTTTAGAGCAGTGATCTTCTACTATATGAACATTTTGGACCCAAAATCACAAAAAAAACATAAAAACAGATTTTGAAAATGATATTATTTTTCATATAGGTAACACAAACATACACAACGAAACCATTTAAAAGCTGGAAATATATACATGGGATGTCACTATGATAATGTGAAAGTTTGATTGAGGTAGCATGGGATTTCATTCTGATAAGGCAAAAGTGTTATTATAAATATAATACAAATATATATATATACACACATTATGTACAAAAATCAGTTTTTTCTGTCTTTATCTGTGCCACGCTTCAAAGCGGTTTCTGTCAACTACGACACAGAGGGCAACATCACAGGTTCCTCCTCCTCCATGTCAAAAAACAAGCTTAAAGCTTGACTCACGGTCAGAGTTCTCTTCATCATAGTTGAATCTTCAAAACTCTAAATCTATCTAACTATATCTAAATTCTCAATGTTTGTCTGTCACTTTACTTCAATCGCAGTCTTCCGCCATCTCTTTTCGTCTCTTTTCGTCTCGTTTCGTATCACTCCGTTTACCTGATTACCTCACCCCCTCCCTCCCTGGTAAATACATCCTGTTGAGCAGAATCTACAGTTTCCAGTATATTTCGTTTCGTAAAATGATCAAATGCGGCGAAGATATTAAAATATGTGCTTCCATTATTCATACTTCTGAAATATATCTGTATTAACTTTATATCATTGTATGTCCGTGTTTATTGGGTCTTTTTGCATGAAACAAAGACTGGCATATAGTTTCAAGCCAGTACTTTCGACAGAAATACACATCCTGTTGAGCAGGATCTACAGTTTCCAGTATTTTCCGTTTCGTAAAATGATCAAATGCAGCGAAGATATTCAAATATGTGCTTCCATTTTTCATACTTTTGAAATGTATTAACTTTATATCATCGTATATCCGTGTTTACTGGGTCTTTTTGCATGAAACAAAGACTGGGATATAGTTTCAAGCCAGTACTTTCGACAGAAACACACGGCAATGTTGTCCGGACTGTTGTTTTTATGCGGCACCGGCTTGAACAGGTCATGTGATCTGATCACGCCGGCGTGACGGTCAACTCCAAAGGGTTAATATTAAATACATATAAGTAATTTTACAACTTGTATTTAGAAATACTCTGTTGTAATTATTGATGCATACATGTGTTCATCCATTCAATGTGGCATCTGCTATAACGGGGTTAATGTATGATATTACTTAATAATACAATACATTATAATATATGATATGATAATTACATTTTAGTTTTATTCATTTCTTATTTCATAGTTTCTCATTATTATTTTTATCGCTCATCTTATTTTTGTTTTTATTAATCTGTGTGAATCTGTGCTGTCCTGTTTTTCACTCTCACCCTGTTGCTGTTTGAACTACTGAATTTCCCTACGGGATTAATAATGGTCCATTTTATCTTATCTTAATGTATAAGTTGATTTACTTCAATCTACTGTACTGTGTAAAAACACCCCAACAATATTACAAGAAATATACTGCATAAAGCAAACTATATACTTTATTTGATCTAAAATATTGATGTGTTTTTCATTATAGTAGCTTGTGAAAACCATACAGTAACACATAAGTGATTAAATGCTACAGTATTCAGCAAACACAACTGCAGAGCTGCAAACAGACTAATTTCTACAACACCCAGTTGTCTTTGTGTATTTTGTGAATGAAGCGCCATCTCATGGTTAAATCCTGTAATTGAACAAATGGGGAAATTGGGCAACGCCCTCTAGCAATTTGGCAACACCCCCAGCCACTGGCATCCGCTGGGCTTTTGACTGGGACACACCCATCTGAGTCTGATCTGGAGTGCTTAATCTGTAATAGGTTTACACCTTCTGTCCATATGTGCGTTTTATTTAAAACATTTGATTAACTTTTGGTTCACATTTCAATAAATTGTATTTGTATTTGCTCTCCCTTTGTCCATTATTCTTACTGAAAATGTTAGATTACACATTCACATCTGACTGAAGATTGGCCCCATTTATTTGTGACGTTGCAAACTCTGTGGTACAAGTCACAAGTGATGTGAAGCTCATAAAGTGAGGCAAATATAAATAATCAGCTGATGGAGTAAAGATGTGGAAATAGGTGCATTCGATCAGCTGACTGTTTTTACAATAAAAGTAGTTTCTTAGTGTACTGGTCTTAAAATCTCATAACATCAGCTTTTAATGTTCCTCTTGGATGTTCTTCTTGACCCTCAGAGAAGGAGAAAATGTTGTGTCTTTCAGGCATGTCCTTTCCTAACAAAAATGACAGGAAGCATAACACATATTATTGCAGAACAAGTGTGTTATTTATGAAAGCAGTGTGTTTGTGTGTTTAGGGGCTGTAGATATAATTATTTTGTAATTGTAATGTTATTCTCTTCTGTTGAACATGTTGGATTGTGTATTGTCCGAGTCAGGATCCTTTTTATTTTACTGTAACTTTGGAAGTTGTGTTACCAATGCTTACTGTTTATTTGATACCCATTTGGTAATGCAATTAATAAAACAACAAGGTTTGGGTTCGTTCTTCAGATGACTGTGACGTTAACGTGTAAGATTAATAATGAACTTCAGCTCAACCAACCATACTGTAATATCTAAGTAATCATCTTGAAATATGACATTAATAATTGTAATATACACACATCTTATTGTGAGGTTGATTTAACATACACTACTTCGACGTTAACTTGTCTACATACTTGAGCATAGCCAATTTAAATTAACCTTAGCGATGCATACAGTTCCTACCTACATAATAAAATATCTCTCTAAGTTACAAGGATGACCTTATTTTATCAACTTCAAACTGAAGCCGTTAGTTCTACAGTATTATCCCACTTAACGCTTGTCTATTTCGTTTTAACCTTTATATATACAGTCCAGGCCCGGACTGGCCATCGGGAGGACCGGGAGGTTTCCCGATGGCCTGGCCTGTTAAGTGGCCTGCTGGCCTGAGGATTTTTTTTTTTAATGTATGTATTGTGAACGCAACGCTGCGCAAATGTGGGTCTGACTCTGCCTCACAGAGGGTGACTGGCTGTCTACATGATGTGGCCTGCCGACATGGCCACTTTCATACAGATCATACACTAAAGCCCTCGATTGGTCTCTCATTCAAGCTCGGGAGGGTGTGTATGTGTGGCGGGCGCGAGCGTGCGAGAGAGAAAGCGCGCGCACCGGTTACGTGTTTTGTTGTTGTTAGCATCTGGTGCTAGCTAGCGGCCATAATGGATATAATGAGCTGACTGTCAACAAGGTGGAGGAGAGTCCTCTCCTGTCAGACTGAGAGACTGATAACTACAGCTCAGGTGAGGTAAAGGAGTGTTTAGATAGTTAACTTAGTCTGAGTTATCTCAGTGGGTCTCAAACGGTTTGGTCACCATTTATGTAAACATATATTTCCATTTGAAAGGGGAGTGATTAGTAAAATATGCATGAATAATAATTTAAAAAAATTAACTAGGTGAAAAAAAGGTAAGATAAACTTTAAAAACTTGTTGAGAGCTAAAACTAGTCTTTGCTGCTGCCTCAAAGAGGAGCAGGGGGGAGACGAGTGAGGCTGGTTCAGGAGGCCAGACACACTCACAACTATAAATGAACCAAAAACAAATAAATAAACAAGTTTCAATGTTTTTTCATATTGGATATGGTATGTTATTGGTTATGGCCATGTTCTTATGATTTTATGATTATTTAAATGTATACAGTTCTGTTTCATATGGGTGTAGTCAGGCGCTGGTGTAGTCTCTTTATTTCCCCCTCAAAGTGCACCAGATTGATGCATTTAAGTCCAATATTTAAAAAATATATATATATTACGGGGGGGCATGCCCCCGGACCCCCCTAGAGGAATTGAGGTCCACCTCCACTTAAAATATGTTCACATGGATAGGTTCCTAAATAGATTTGCAATTTTATTTTAAATAGTAACCCATGTCCATATGTTTATTCTGGGGTAGTAGATTTAAAGTTTAGGGCTATCACTATGGGCAGCAACGCTGTAAATATTGACAAATAAATCCAGGAAAATGGCATAAAAGAAAACTGGTAGTGGCCTGGCTGGGTGTATAATTCCCGGCCTGACTTATTGTCCCAGACCGGCCCTGATACAGTCTATGATTTTAAATTGTAGGCTACGATTAGCATCGTTAGCACCGATGTTGCTACCACTCGCTTACACACTAAACCAAGCCTCAACATTCATTACGTAGCCGATTAAAAACATTAACACATAAATAAGTACTCGATTTTCACTTACCGCAAAACCGCATGCATGCACCGTCTGTTTCAACCGCAGAGCGAGTCACAATAGTCCGATATATAAGCATGAAGAACAAACAACCACGGCCGGCTTCAAGTTGTGTTCCCTGGATGAGCTGAGCAGGCAGAGTCCCAGTAGCTTCACGGAGCAGCTAGCAGAGAGACGAGAAGCTAGCAGCAGCAGTCACTTGACAGAGCCGTCACTCCATGTGACCACGCCCTAATATATGCTTAACTTTAAGGCTTAATATTAATTAAACAGATGAGTTGAGAAAAAATGCACCCCCCACACAGTAGTCATGAAGGGGGAATCTAACTATACAGAGAATATGGTTTTTTGAACCACGATGTAAACATGTTTATTTCTGCTGTAAAGTTGGGCATTTTAACATGGGGGTCTATGGAAATTGCTCCCTTCTGCAGACTGCTCCTACTGGCCACTAGATGAACTGCAGTGTGTGGCACTTCCGTATTGGCGTCCCGGCTCTTCCCCAGAGTTTGCCGCTTGGTTTAGACGTAACAACTACAGTAATAGTGTGTATACTAATTAAAAGAAAAAGGAGAAACAAGCTGTGGAGTCCTTGCGATTTACTGAAAAATGTTGGATTTGCAATATGATAAACCATTAGAGGTATGATCACTTTTGCACCAAAAAACACCATTAGATAAATAGATAGATATATACTTTATTGATCCCTAAAAGTAAAGGGAAACATATTATATGAGATATAAACAATATAAAAGATTATGGATAATTTAAATGTTCTAAAGAAACAACAAAATACTTCAGTTAGGCCTAGTAAGTAGCAGGAATATGTGCTTACACTACAGGAGCAAAATCATGATGTCACATGTACAGGGGGTTTATACCTCATAATAAAAATGTATGTTCGTGACTTAACCATGGTCTTATTCTAACTGTTACTTACATTTGATCAGGTATTTTTTTGAAGCCTTCCGAATTGTCGCCTTCCTTGCATCAGGATGTTCAGCGGCGATGGTGAGATCGTGGTAACCACCACTGAGCACATAGTGCTTTATCTCTGTATAATAACTATCAATTTCTGTCAAAGTTAAGAACAAAAGAAAATATTGTACTTTACCTATGGCGCGTATATATACATATTTAATACATACTTTTTTTGATAATCTATTATATTGTGTTATTTCAAGATGGAAAAATGATCTTTTTGATAATATATAATATAGAAAAGTATATCATATTGATATATAATATATAATTTTTTGATAATATATATCATATTGATATATAATATATAATATACTCAAATATAACAATGAAAACGAAATAAGTAGTAGTAAGTATTAGGGCTATACAGGCACTTGTAAGCATTAACTTTAATTAATTTAAACAGAACAAAAGAAAATATTGTACATATGGTGGGAAAATATGTTATATTCTTATTACCTTCGATTTCTCTTATCTTTGTTTTTCGTCTTTGTTTTTCTTCAAGTTTATATTGTATTTCTTCAAGTTTTTATCTTGTTGGTCGAATACACTTATTGTAAGTCGCTTTGGATAAAAGTGTCAGCTAAATGCAATGTAATATAATGTAATGTAATATAATGATCAGACAACCCCGTTATACTCTAGACAGCGCCCCCGAGCACCCCTGGGTAAATTACCATACAGCCAATCACAACGCGTGACGTCATTGGTAAGCGACGGATATGACCCCGAGCAGATATGGTACCCCGAGCAGATATGGTACCCCGAGCAGATATGGTACCTACACCGGCATGGACATTCTTCCCATTGGGATAAAACACTCGTGGGCAATGTATTAAGGCGAAGGGATCGCCTACGCTTTTTACCGTCACTTGCCAGTCTAAATGAGTACACAAACAGCATATGAGTGTGTATGCATGCATTGGACCATAGGTGGCGCTCTTCTCATTAGTGTGTACTTATACTGCATGTGGCCCAAAGGCAATATGAGGGCCAACTTTCCATATATTACATTACATAACATTGCATTTAGCTGACGCTTTTATCCAAAGCGACTTACAATAAGTACATTCGACCAGGAAGACACAACCTTGAAGAAAACAGAATCATACAGATGTAGCGCTCCATTTCAGACGCCTACCCGTGCGGGTCCGTGATCGGCACTGGGTGGGCCCCTGCTGAAAAGGAAAACCCCCCCGCAGGATTTGAAACGCCCCCTTGATAAATACATTTAATTATAATGAAACCAGCTGCAATGGATAATTGATCCACCAGGGGGAGCCGTGATTAAAAAGCTGCCACACTGGAACCCATGTGAAATAAACAGCTGATCTACAGGTATCTGATATCGCGGATATTTGTTAAGATCCATATGTCACGGATAGGATCATATTCTGTGCTAAATAAGAGACATGTAATCACTTACTAAACATCTCCATGTTTTTATTTAACAAAATAATGTTTAATTCACGTTGGCGTAAGTACAAAACCATCGCTATGTTTTTAGATCAGGAAATGCATCCAGGCTCAAACAAACTATTTTCAATCATCATCCTCACGATCATTTAATGTAGGCTATCATATGTTCGCAAGTTGAAATTAATGCACTAAATTTAATCCACGTGAGTTTACAACAACAAAAATAATCGCTTTGTTTTTATATCACATCCGACCGGAGGAAAATGCAGCACGGGTCTCACTACTGATCATCCTAATCCCACGGGCAAACAATAATATGTACAGTGTTAATAGTTTACTGTATTATTAGTGTCTAATATTACTGGGGATTTCGGAATGGTAGCCTACTGGATTTTGATTTATTGTATCGGCTTCATATCGCAATATATTCCCGAAGTCTGAAATGCAAAAATGTCCCACATTAGGGCAATTCACCCTACATTTAATCATTCATACAAAATCATATTTCGTTTCTTTTTAACGAAATAAATGTGGTGTAATCCACATAAATTACTGTGTTAATTGTTTACTGTAGTATTGTACACATTACTTTTTGCTGCTTGTTGAACCCCTGGTTAGAAGCTAAACTGCATTTCGTTGTCTCAGTACCTGCAATATGTGCAATAACAATAAAGTTGAATCTAATCTTGAGCAGGAACACATTTATTTAGGCTACTTAGTACATATCTGACATAAACGATTAAACACATTTGTGCATTCTTTAAACCGAGTCAAGCCGAGTCCGGAGGTGGCGGCACATTAAAGTGTGCACCTGATTGTTTAACTTGAAGGTGCCTAATGACATTTAATCATTCAAACTAAATCATATTTCGTTTATTTTTAACGAAATAAATGTGGTTTAATCCACATAATTTAGGCCTACTGTGTTAATTGTTTAGTATTGTTTAACTTGAAGGTGCCTGATGTGAACATTTCCAGAAGAACTCTAGCTTGAATGGCCTTTGTATGCAAAGTAGGCCTACACATAGGCGGCGCGTGAGGCTCAGGTTTGGGAAGGCTAAATAACTTTTTTTTTCATCTTACGCTGCCCGCCTCCGGCGTCTATAGAAAAGAGATCAACTCAGTGAAAGCACCATCTGCTGACCGATCAGAGCTCAGTGTGCGGAGTTTAAATCTATCAAGTCATATTACAGGAAAAAGGAAATGCAGTTTAAACTGCCGTATGCAGAGAAGACGCCGACGTGTCGCACTTATCATTCATATCACACTGACATCACATCATCAATCAGATCATCGATCACACATCGATATCACAATATTTCCTTATCTGAGTCAGCTTCTCGAGCCGTATCTGGCCGTGCAACACTTAGTTACATTGTCACATATACTGTATGCAGACGTATTATTTTAAGCAACACATTAAGTTGACGAAACACTCAACTCAAATGTAATAAAGTCAGATCCCCTCGTGTTTTAGATGGGGCAGTATCATAAAACTGTTGTACGCTTTCAAACACTCGGTAGTTTATTTTTTAACGAGTTGTTCTGTATTCTCCTTGCAGGTGCAACTATGTGGCTTGTATCCTGGATTATATGTTTAAGTCATCATGGATGTTTAAAGTTCATATTTGTCTAATTAGTGCGAATGCTGTTTACAGCATTCCACTATAGTACTTCAAATCTTTATTCTTCCCCTTATTATTATTTCAGCCAATACTTTGGCACTCCATAACTTCAGCTTATTTTCAGCTACAGAAACCATTCAAATATTAAACTATTCAGCCTGTTCAGGAATCGATGGGAAACTTTCAACTTTTTCAAAATATTTCATACTTTTTGAAATATTCAGCTTTTTAAACTCTTTTTTTTAACATTGAAGTCAATGGGAAGAGCCTTCAAATCCACTTTTCCTACACTTTGCGCCAAATGCATCTCCTTCCACATAATTTCAGCCAGACACTTCATTCCAACTTTCAAATGATCACAATACCTTCAGCTATAAAACTTGTATAAAATAATTTTGATATATTTTCAACTTTTTGAGATATTGAATTTAGTTTGGAGCTTGGTAGAGAGGCCTTTTTAAGATTTTTACATTAGAGTGGATGGAGCAGCTCATTAACTCTAGAGTGCTTTGATCTCAAAACAGAGTGCAGGACAGCTCAAAATTCTCCCCCAAAAATGTTTTAAACTTGCCATACTTCCCAAACCCTACACTCCTCAGACATATTTTTTCATGGAAAACGTAGGAAAACCTCTCCTAGCTTGTAAAATAAAGAAAAAATAAGAAAAAATATTAAAGAAAATGCCTCTTGAGGGCATTAAGTGACAAAAACGTTCAACATTCCTCCATTGAAGCCCATTGTAATTTCAGGCAGATATTTCCTCATGGTAGCAGCCGCACACCTTTAGTTAAACTGCCAAAAAGGCCACATTATTAAACCAAAACTACACAAAAATTACACTTCAGATACTCAACTTCCTTGACATGCTTCACGTTTTGAAATTTCACAGATATCTGTTACGGTTCTTCCACAAAACGTTCACATGTAAGAGGTTCATCTCTCATTCAGAACAATGGAAACCTGTGATCTCTACAGAGCTCGTTAGTTCAAATATAAACACCTGTGCAATGGAACACGATGATGTCATCACTCCAACTGCCATGCAGCAGACTTCAACAGTCCAGCTGTGAAGACGATTCGGGACAGTCTTGAGATTTCTCCAAATGCCGTTGCCATGGCAACACAATGCTCGCCTTGAAACACGGTTTTCTCATAGCTTCAGTGAAAATACTCCAAACAACCCAGAACTTCACAGGTTTGATAACGATGCAGCCATCAATGCATCTAAGCGTAGTATGGGGTGTCATCAAATGTCATCGCCATGGCGACAGACCACTCGCCATGAAACACGATGAGGCTGTAAGTCAAATCGACACTGTCCAATCGTCCCCCAATCTTCACTTGTATATCACCGGTCCATGCCTCAAGAGCTCTACGCCAAATCTGAGATCTCACCATATGCCGTTTCCATGGAAACGCATCCCTCGCCATACAACTTGATGTCGCTATAAGTCCAATGGACACGGTCCAATCGTCCCCCAATCTTCACTTGTATATCACCGGTCCATGCCTCCACAGCTCTACGCCAAATCTGAGATCTCACCATATGCCGTTTCCATGAAAACGCATCCCTCGCCATAAAATATGATGTCACTATAACTCCTATGCAAATGTTCAAAGAGTGCTCAATCTTCACATGTGTGCTAACAGTCCAGCCGTGAAGACATCTACGTGACAGTTTTGAGATTTCTTCAAATGCCGTTGCCATGGCAACACAATGCTCACCATGAAACACGGTTTTCTCATAACTTCAGTGAAAATACTCGAAATGGCCCAAAACTTCACAGGTTTGGTAACAATGCAGCCATCAACACATCTAAGAGTATTATGGGATGTCATCAAATGCCGTTGCCATGGCGACAGATCATTCACCATCAAGTTAGTTCAAAAGTTTCCCAAGCCTTTTTACTTTCTTTTCTCATCTTAATACAAATTCATTCACTACTACTTACATATGATATTTAACTCCTTCAGCCTATTTTCAGCTGCAGAACCCATTCAACTATTACATTATTCAGCTATTTCAGGACATCAAGGCTATACATGTTGTTGTTTATACCTTTTTTAAACCTTTTCTTTTAAATATTCAGCTTTTTCTGCATTTTTTTAGCTAAAAGCAGCTACCATTCAGCTAATAACATATTCAGCTTTTTCTGCATTTTCAGCTAAATTCAGCCATAAATGTTCACAGTTTACAGCATTCGCACGCATTTTCTGCAAGAAATGCATTTTCTAGTATTAGTTTACTTTTCATTAATGAAGTATGATGTTGCGCTGTCAGTACACTTGTCCCTGTTTGTGATTGGTCAAATGTAGCTAACCCCGCCCCTTTCACGTGAACGCGTTCTCAGCTGGAGAGAGAAACCCTGGCTTGATTTACCGAGTTGATAACCAGCGCCGTAGGACCGTTTAGCGAGATCGCGTTTGTTAGGGATAGTTAAGATAACTCAAGCATATCCAGGGTCTGTTGAACTGGCTTCGTGGTACAGGGCACAGGTGGCTGCATAGCAGCGCTAATGTCAAAGACATTATATTTTTATTTTACCAGGATGCAGTTACACAAATATTTGGGAAGGCTTAGCCTTCCCATAGCCTCCAGCACCCGGCGCTCCTGGGCCTACAGTATAGCCCAACCATGTACACCTTCCTTTTTTCCCGTCCAAAGTTTGAATTGGATAAAGGTAATGGTTATCGATGGTGCTTTTATAGCCTATTGTATAATAACTGTGTGATTTATATTGTTTTTCAAATGCATATGGCCACCCATTTACACTGCTCTTCCCGTCAAGAATATGAATAGAACTTAGTTAGATCACTTTACATTTCTGCAAATTAATTTTTAATCACACACGTCTCCCCGTCCCGAAAATGATAAATAAAATAAAAAGAGGAAACCATTTTCAAGTTCAGTTTTCAACGTTTTATTTAAAATGACTGACATAACACAGACACCATACTGTAGGCCTATCTGCTGCGGAAACCAGGACGAGCTATTTCGGGATCCGTTTTTCTGGGGCTCCTCAGTCTCTCATTTACCCGGCTCCTGATTAGGACACATCCTGGGGATTGTGTTTACAAACATTGACCAGACCGTTCACCAGCCCCCACCCCCCATGTTGCCCATTCTGTCCTGTGTTGCGAACTCTTTGTTTAAAACGAATTGGCCATCGGAATGTGTGGAGGAATTCTCCCAAGGGTCACATTCCACAGCTCTCCCCCCCCCCCCCCCCACTCCTGTTATCTCCCCCCAGTCTGTAGGTGTGTTTGCATATTTATATGCCGTAATTCCTACTGGTCCTCTCACGCACATACATTCTCCTTACAGTATACATACATAGGTTATATGAGTCCGTGTATCTACGGACCATTTGTTTTTCTTTATTAAACAAGTTAACGGAAGAGCGTCTGAGAGGCGTTTTTGCCCTTTTGCTTGTTACCTTACTAAATGGTCTAATGGTCAGTGGAGCGAGGGGGGAGGCCCGCGAAACTCGCGGAAGTGATTTCAAAACAAAAAGCACTCGTTTGCTTGGAACAAAGAAAACGGCCAAGACACACATTGAGTCCAGAAAATGAATGTTATTAAGGGCTGTAAATATAATAAGCCTGTGTCTAAAATTGACAACAGGCTTATTATATTTACAGCCCTTAAGATACACTTTTGTGTTTAACAGCTGACCACTACCATGACATACTTTGTTTTAGTACATTTCGCATGAGAGCAAAATGTATAAATATGAGCATTACATTATATGAATATGAGAACAACATGCATGAATGTGTGAGTGACAATATATGAATGTGTGCATTGAAATATGATAATATGAGAGCAAAATGTATGAATGTGTGAGTAGTGTGTGAGAGTGAAAATGTATGTATGTAAAAGGAGAATATATGTGTGTGAGAGTGAAAATGTCTGTATGTAAAAGGAGAATATATGTGTGTGAGAGTGAAAATGTATGTATGTAAAAGGAGAATATATGTGTGTAGAGTGAAGATGTATGTATGTAAAAGGAGAATATATGTGTGTAAGAGTGAAAATATGCTGCATTTTGAATGTCCACCATTTCCACCGGAAATATCAAACATTTAATAAAAGTGAAAAACAATGAACAAGACTTAACGTATTCATCATAATTAATTATATTTATTTCGTTTGGATGTAGGATTTTTGACTTTGTTTAGAGCAGTGATCTTCTACTATATGAACATTTTGGACCCAAAATCACAAAAAAAAACGTAAAAACAGATTTTGAAAATGATATTATTTTTCATATGTAACACAAACATACACAACGAAACCATTTAAAAGCTGGAAATATATACATGGGATGTCACTATGATAATGTGAAAGTTTGATTGAGGTAGCATGGGATTTCATTCTGATAAGGCAAAAGTGTTATTATAAATATAATACAAATATATATATATACACATTATGTACAAAAATCTGTTTTTTCTGTCTTTATCTGTGCCACGCTTCAAAGCAGTTTCTGTCAATACGACACAGAGGGCAACATCACAGGTTCCTCCTCCTCCATGTCAAAAAACAAGCTTAAAGCTTGACTCACGGTCAGAATTCTCTTCATCATAGTTGAATCTTCAAAACTCTAAATCTATCTAACTATATCTAAATTCTCAATGTTTGTCTGTCACTTTGCTTCAATCGCAGTCTCCCGCCGTCTCTCTTCGTCTCTCTTCGTCTCCCGCCGCCTGTCTTCGTATATCTTCGTCTCTCTCATTTCCCGCCGTCTCTCTTCGGTTCCCGCCGTCTCTCTTCGGTTCCCGCCGTCTCTCTTCAGTTCCCGCCGTCCCTCTTCGTCTCTTTTCGTCTCCTTTCGTATCACTCCGTTTACCTGATTACCTCACCCCTCCCTGGTATATACATCCTGTTGAGCAGAATCTACAGTTTCCAGTATTTTCCGTTTCGTAAAATTATCAAATACGTCGAAGATATTAAAATATGTGCTTCCATTATTCATACTTCTGAAATATATCTGTATTAACTTTATATCATCGTATGTCCGTGTTTATTTGTGTCTGTTTATTGGGTCTTTTTGCATGAAACAAATATTATTTATATAGCCCAATATCACAAATGTTACATTTGTCTCAGTGGACTTTACAGTTTGTACAAAATATCAGTATGACAATACGACACCCTCTGTCCTTAGACCCTCACATCGTACAAGGAAAAACTTCCGAAGAAAACCCACAGTTTAAAGGGAAAAATGGGAGAAACCTCAGGGAGAGCAACAGAGGAGGGATCCCTCTCCCAGGACGGACAGACGTGCAATAGATGCCGTGTGTAAATTGAAAAGATAATACATTTGCAACATAGGTAGTCCAAATGTTTGGAAATGCATGTGTGTATAATAGGAAGATGAATCCACGAGGATATCCATCCAGGACCACAGCCACGACTCAAGATCCAGGGCTCGCGATCCAGGACAGAGGAGCGCAGGATCATCCATGACTCTGGATCCCGGCGTATATAGCCACCAAAAAGAAAAACATTTGGGGAAGCTGGGTTAATCGGAACATGAGAGTACACAAGTATAGACAGGGAGAAGGAAGAAGTAAGATGTCCCCCGACAAACTAAGCCTATATCAGCAAAACTAGGGGCTGAATCTAATCAGCCCTAACTATAAGCTTTATCAAAAAGGAAGGTCTTAAGCGCACTCTTAAAAACGGATAGGGTGTCTGCCGCCCGAACGCAAACTGGAAGCTGATTCCACAAATGTGGAGCTTGATAAGAAAAGGCTCTGGCTCCCATTGTACTTTTAGAGACTCTAGGAACAACCAACAACCCTGCATTCTTGGAACGCAATGCCCTAGTAGGACAGTAGGGTATAATGAGTTCTTTAAGGTAAGATGGCGCCTGCCCATTAAGGGCTTTGTAGGCGAGAAGTAGAATTTTAAATTATATCCTGTGTTCTATAGGGAGCCAGTGTAAGGCAGCCAGAACAGGAGTAATGTGGTCCCTTTTCCTAACTCTGGTTAGTACACAAGCCGCAGCATTTTGAATCAGCTGAAGCGACTTGACTGACTTCTTGGTACACCCTGATAATAAAGAGTTACAATAATCCAGCCTTGAAGTAACAAATGCATGGACTAGTTTCTCTGCATCGTTTTGAGGCAAGATATGCCTGATTTTTGCAATGTTACGTAGATGGAAGTAGGCGGTCCTTGAAATTGATTTTATGTGGGCGTTAAAGGATAAATCCTGATCAAATATAACACCAAGATTCCTTACAGTCTCACTGGAGGCCAAATTAATGCCATCCATAGTTAGTATATCCTTAGATAATTTGTTTCGTAGATTCTTCGGGCCAAGTACAATAACTTCAGTTTTGGTTGTGTTTAACATCAAAAAGTTTAAGGTCATCCACGTTTTTAAGTCCTTAAGGCAGTCTTGAATTTTATTTAGATGATTAATTTCATCAGGCTTGATTGATAAATATAGTTGAGTATCATCCGCATAACAATGAAAGTTTACAGAATGATTCCTTATAATATTGCCTAACGGAAGCATATATAATGTGAACAAAATAGGTCCGAGCACTGAGCCCTGTGGTACTCCATGGCTAACTTTGGTTTGCGTGGAAGATTCATCATTGACACGTACAAACTGAGAGCGTTCAGATAGATAGGACCTAAACCAGTCTAAAGCAGTTCCCTGTATGCCAACTAAGTGCTCTAGTCTTTGCAATAAGATATCATGGTCGATAGTATCAAATGCAGCACTGAGATCGAGCAAAACAAGAATAGAGACACGTCCCTTGTCAGAGGCTATTAGAATGTCATTTGTGACTTTAACCAGAGCTGTCTCTGTGCTATGATGTGTTCTAAAGCCAGACTGAAAAGCTTCAAATAAATCATTGTTTTTTAAGTAATCACACAACTGTTTTGCGACCGCTTTCTCAAGAATTTTTGAGAGGAACGGAAGATTGGAAATAGGTCTATAATTGGCTAAAACCTCTGGATCGAGGTTGTGCTTTTTAAGAAGCGGTTTTATCACTGCTACTTTGAATGATTGTGGAACATAGCCTGATAATAAAGACATATTCATAATATTTAATAAATAAGTGCTAATTAATGGAAAAACTTCCTTCAACAGCTTAGTTGGAATTGGGTCTAACATGCACGTTGATGGTTTAGAAGAGAGAATCATTGAATTTAATTGTTCAAGGTTTATGGCTGAAAAGCATTCTAGTTTACTATCTAGTGTAATATTAGAACTTACGTTTCCGGGAGCTGTTGATAACACTATACTGGTCAAAGGCAAGAGGTCGTTCATTTTGTTTCTAAGAGTAACAATTTTATCGTTAAAAAAGCACATAAAATCATTACTACTGAGTGCTATGGGAATAGAAGGCTCAATCGAGCTGTGGCTTTCTGTCAGCCTAGCTACAGTGCTGAAAAGAAATCTTGCATTATTCTTATTCTCATCTATTAATGAAGAGTAGTAGGCTGCTCTCGCTTTACGCAGTGCTTTCTTATATTCATTGAGAGTAATATGCCAAATTAAACGAGATTCTTCAAGTTTAGTGGAACGCCATATCCTTTCAAGTTGTCTCGACTTTTGCTTTATTTTGCGGGTTTCAGCATTATGCCATGGAGCTAATCTATGTTGTTTTATTTTCTTCTTTTTCAAAGGAGCAACAGAGTCTAATTGTATTCGCAGCGCATCTGTAGCACTATCAACAACATGATCAATTTGGGGTGGTGTACATTTTGTATAAGTTTCCTCCGTTACATGCAGACATGCTATCGAGTTAAGTATTGGTGGAATCTCTTCCTTAAATTTGGCTATAGCACTAACAGATAGGTTTCTGCTGCAGGAGCTTTTGACTAATGCTTTGTAGTCTCGTAACAGTACTTCAAAAGTTACTAAGAAATGGTCGGATAAAGCAGGAGTATGCGGTTCGACTAATAGTTGCTCATTTTCAATACCATAAGTCAGAACAAGGTCGAGAGTGTGATTATAGCAGTGGGTTGGTTTATTTACACTCTGACAAAAACCAACAGAATCTAATATAGAGTTAAATGCAACAGTAAGGCTATTTTTATCATCGTCAACATGAATATTAAAGTCACCTACGATAATTACTTTATCTGTTTTAAGTACCAAAGTTGATAAAAACTCAGAGAATTCAGATAATAATTCTGAATAAGGACCTGGTGCACGGTACACTGTAACAAATAAGATTGGCTGCAAAGTTTTCCAGGTTGGATGCGTAAGACTAAAAACGAGACTTTCAAGGAGGTATAATTTAATTTTGGTTTAGTATTGATAAGTAAACTTGAGTCAAAGATTGCTGCAACTCCACCTCCTAGGCCCGTGCCTCGGGCAATATGAGTATTGATATGGCTGGGTGGAGTGGCCTCATTTATGCTGACATATTCTTCATGTCTCAACCAAGTTTCAGTGAGACAGCATATATCAATATTATAATCTGATATTAAATCATTTACCAATATTGCTTTAGATGCTAGAGATCTTATGTTTAAGAGACCACATTTAATATTCCTGTTTTGTTGCACTGTAGTAGTTGTTACATTTACTTTTATTAGGTTATTATGTATGACACCTCTATTAGGTTTTACCTTAACTTGTCCTTGGGCAGACACACACACCGCTAATATTGGGTATTTTATTGGGTTCGGGATTCCTATGGATGACTGCCTAGGAGAGAGCGCAGAGAAGCGTGTAAGACTGCGACTCCGCCTCCTGGTCTCAACTCCAGTTTGTCATGGATTAAGTCCACAAAGCCCTGAAATGTTTGCCGAAATGAGATTTGCACCTTCCAAAGTAGGATGAATGCCGTCTCTCTTAATCAGACCAGGTTTTCCCCAGAAGGCTGTCCAATTATTTATGAAGCCCACATTGTTTGCTGGGCACCACCAAGACAACCAGCGCTGAAATTATGACATGCGGCTATACATGTCATCATTGATCAGATTGGGGAGGGGACCAGAGAAGATTACGGTGTCCGACATTGTTTTAGCATAACTACACACCGACTCCACATTAAGTTTGGTGCATTCTGATTGGCGTATACGAACATCATTACCACCGACGTGAATAACAATCCTACTGTATTTACGTTTATTTTTAGCCAGCAGTTTAAGATGCGCCTCAACGTCGCCCGCTCTGGCCCCCGGAATGCATGTGACTATGGAGGCTTCGGTCTCTAATTTCACGTGTCTCATAATAGAGCTACCAATAACCAGAGTTGGCTTCTCAGCGGGTGTCTCGCTGAGTGGGGAATATCTGTTAGATACGTGAACGGGTTGGTGGGGACCTGCGGGTTTCGCGTTATGCCCCTTCTGAACAGTCACCCAGTCTCCCTGCTGCTCGGGAGTTGCCGGGGGACGGCTAATAGGAGCTACCTTTTGCTTTTTTAAGAGGATATGCCAGACATGTCCCTGTAGCAGCTGATGTGACACTCTTGGTTGAGCCCCCTCAGTCGAACTTACCTGGTGGTCTCTTCTTTTGCAGTTACATCATGACAAGTCCATCATGTCCATCCTTCAAGGTGGATGTTCTGGTAAAAAATGAGACTGCAAGGGACATCACAGTACCTGCAGGTCACATCATTGCTGAGCTCTCTCTTACCAAAGCTGTGTCATCATTACCATCACATGATGCTAAAGCTACATCAAGTGAACCATCTCATCCTGCATCAGCTTCTGCAACCTGCAACGCTATGAATGTATCTGATTCTAGTAAGCTTACCTTTGACTTTGCTGACTCTCCTTTGTCTGAAGAGTGGAAGGAGACAATCACCAAGAAGTTAAATTCAGCATCAGAAGCCTTTGCACATAGTGATCTCGACTATGGTCATACTACTGAGATCAAACATCGAATCCGCCTTTCAGACCCATCTCCCTTTAAACAAAGACCCAGACCTATCCATCCCTCTGATTATGAGGCTGTCAGGCTTCATTTAAAAGAACTTCAAGAAGCTAACATAATCCGTGAATCAGAGAGCCCCTTTGCTTCTCCAATTGTTGTGGTGAAGAAAAATAATGGTGAAATCAGGTTGTGCATCGACTACCGTAAACTGAACCGACAAACCATCAAAGATGCATATGCTTTGCCCAACATTGAGGAAGCTTTCTCAGCCTTAATAGGGTCCAAGTGGTTCTCTATTATGGATCTTAAATCTGGCTATTATCAGGTGGAGATGGAGGAGGAAGACAAGTTCAAGACAGCTTTTGTGACACCTATGGGATTCTGGGAGTTTAACAGAATGCCGCAGGGAGTAACAAATGCTCCCAGTACTTTTCAAAGAGTAATGGAAAAGTGTGTGGGTAGCATGAACTTGAGTGAAGCCTTAGTCTTTCTTGACGACGTCATTGTTTTCTCTGCCACACTCGAGGAACATGAGGACCGACTTCTGAGAGTACTAAACAGGCTGAAGGAATATGGCTTAAAGCTTTCACCAAAGAAATGTCAATTCTTCAGGACATCTGTCAAATATCTAGGCCATGTTGTTTCAGAAAAAGGAGTGGAAACGGACCCAGCCAAGATAGCGGCCCTTACTACCTGGCCCAGGCCCAATAACATCAAGGAACTCAAGTATTTTCTTGGTTTTGCTGGATATTACAGGAGGTTTATAAAGGACTACTCCAAAATTGCAAAACCCCTCAATGACTTAACAGCTGGGCTGCCACCAAAGCGAAAGTCCACCTACTCATGCCGAAACTCAAAGTGTGTGGATTTCAAAAAGCCTTTCAATGACAAATGGACATCAGCAGCCGAGGATGCATTCAACACTCTCATTCACATGCTCACTACAGCTCCTATTCTTGGTTTTGCAGACGCCAAGAAACCATACATTGTGCACACGGACGCAAGCATCAATGGCCTTGGTGCCGCCTTGTATCAGGAGCAGAAAGGCAAATTGCAAGCCGGGGACTCTCCCAATGTGAGCGAAGATATCCTGCACATAAACTTGAATTCCTCTCTCTTAAGTGGGCTGTTACAGAGAAGTTCTTCGATTATCTATATGGAGCAAAATGCACAGTCATGACAGATAACAACCCGCTCACATATATATTGACGTCTGCAAAACTTGATGCAGCAGGGCATCGTTGGTTGGCTGCTCTTTCCAGCTTTGACTTTAATATCCAGTACAGAGCTGGGAAAAAGAACCAAGATGCTCTTTCCAGACGTCCACGTCCTCATGACCAAGACACAGTGGATTTCAGTACTGAGGATGAGGATAACCGCATTGAGAGGTTCATTGCTCAGTTCCTGAAAAATGACAAAGGAACTGATTTCCCAAGTGAAGCTGTGAAGGCTGTGTGTCAGAGGCATCAGTTGTCTTCAGGTGCAGATCCAGGAGCAATCCAGCCTGTACCTATTGAGTGCCTGGCAATTGATGTCACTGCCATACCAGCAGGTTTCCGTCAAACTGATATGCTTGGGTCCTGTACATTGCCACAAATGTCACTTGAAGACTGGGTACGTGAACAGGGACAAGATCAAATCATCAGTAGAGTAATTGCCATCTTGAATTCAGGAAACCGTCTGACATACAGAACAAGGCAGCGGGAAGACAGAGAAGTCCAGCTGATGTTGAGAGTATTGGACCAATTGGTCATGATCGATGGAGTCTTATACAGAAAACGCATCAGCCAAGGAGAACCTTCCTATCAGCTTGTCCTTCCAAAGAGTCAGAGAAAAACATCACTTGAAAGCCTCCACGATGCTGTTGGGCACATGGGTGTGGAGCGAACCCTTGACTTAGTTCGTGCCCGATTCTATTGGCCACGGATGGCCGTAGATGTGTGTCAGGAGAAAGGCACGAGCTGAAAGGAATGCTCCACTGGTGAATATAAGAACTTGCCACCCTTTGGAGCTAGTCTGCATGGACTACCTTTCCCTTGAGCCAGATGGAAGAGGAACCAAGGACATCTTGGTCATAACGGATCATTTCACAAAATATGCTGTTGCAGTTCCTACAGCAGATCAAAAAGCAAAGACGGTAGCAAAAGCTCTATTGAACAACCTTTTCATCCACTATGGATTTCCTGAACGATTGCATAGCGACCAGGGTCGTGATTTTGAGTCAACCCTGATCAAAGAGCTTTGCTCACTTCTAAGCATCAAAAAGACAAGGACTACACCTTATCATCCACATGGAAATCCTGTGGAGCGATTCAACAGAACCCTTCTTGCAATATTGGGAACACTTGAAGAAGTAGACAAAGTCAAATGGAGGGATTTTGTGCATCCCCTCGTTCATGCATATAATTGCACAACATATGACACCACAGGCTTTTCTCCCTATCAACTCATGTTTGGCCGGCAGCCAAGGCTTCCAATTGACATTGCCTTTGGTCTGAGTCCAGAGAGATCCAAACTCTCTCATTCAAAGTATGTCAAGAAGTTGACCGAAAGTCTAACTGAAAGCTACCGTTTAGCTACTGAACATAGTCTGAAAAAAGCTTTTCAGAACAAACGGAGGTATAACAACAAAGTAAGAGAATCTACCCTGGCAGCAGGAGACTGAGTCCTCGTGAGAAACATCAGTTTCAGGGGAAAATATAAAATTGCTGATCGCTGGAGTAAAATCCAAAATCCAAGACTCACCTGTCTATGTCGTGGTGCTAGAGAACACAGGAGGACCTGAACAAGTGTTACACAGAGACTTGCTTTTGCCCTGTGGATTTCTACCGTCTGATGTTGAACAGGTATGCCCTCAAAAATCTAAAACCAGACAAGAACCAAATACAGTTTCACTTCCTGATGTTCCTGAAACTCTCGCTGAGGTTGAAGATGAAATGCCTCACATGGAAGATGAAGTTGAGTACTACTCCCACTACGACACACTGATGGAAGAGACAGCAGTCACATTGATGGACAAGGAACAAAGTAGCCCGATCACACAAGAGAATAGTGGATTCGGAGCAGAGCCTCACACTGAAGGAACAGCTGAAAGAGACTTTCACATGGAAGACCAATGTGTCTCTGAGAGTCAGGAAGTGGATTTGAGTTGTAATGTGTCTTCTCTCAATCCTGAAGTTCCAGCGTTCCACCCCAATGGAGTTAAAGTTGAGGAAAACTGGGAAGAAATCCAAATTCAGCACTCACCTCAGCATCAGATTGTAGGAACTGAGGAAAGTCTCCCTCACATTCCAGTGAACCTGAATGAGTTATGTAGCCCAAATACAACCGAAAGTGGAATACAAACGGAAAATGGGGAAGAGAACGCACAGCCAGAAAGTAGTGTCCCTTCTCATGAAGAGGAAACGGTACTGAGAAGATCCTCCAGAGAAAGAAGAGCTCCTGATAGGCTAACATATCAAACCTTAGGGAACCCCCTGGTGACACTTATGCACTCTATCTTAAGTGGGTTGGATCAGGCTTTCTCCCAAACTCTCAACTTTGACACTGTAACCTATATATACCAGTTAACCCCTTTAACTTCTGAGATAGTGTAGGGTGCAACATGCAAGGATGCATGCAGATTTAGGGGGGGAGAATGTAACCCACTCAAATAATGCAGTGAGTTTTTCACCCTGTAATAACCAGCAACTCCCACTCGGGGCAGTGCTGGGGCAGCAGAGTCTGCATATGAGGGAGGAGAGGAAGAGCAGGCCAGGTGTGGTTGTTAATGAGGCTCAATGAGTGGCAGCTGAGGGTGGGCCCTGTGTTTGTAAGAGTGTGGGCAGTGTTCGAATTGTTTGAGGATGTGCTTTTTTGATGCTGCGGGAACCAGGAACTAGCAGAACCGACGGAAGTTTTTGTAGCTGCAGTTTTTGTCTTCTACTCACCAGAGAAAGGATTCTACTCACCAGAGAAAGGATTCTAAAGGATTCTACTCACCAGCAAAAGGACTGATGGTCATTGGATTACCAGAGAGAGAGAAACTACAGACTACCCGGGTTCGATTAATGTTGTTTTGTCCATGATAGCAGATTGGATTTCACTGGGGTGGATGAGGGGTTTGTGAAAGTGTTGTATGAATGTTTAATAAAATGCCGGCTATATTAATTTCTATTTCTATTATCTTCTACTCCTCATTGAAAGCAACCTAGTACATAGAAGTGTTACATTTATGAGTGCTGCCAAAGGCTCCGCTGACAGAGAATACAACATAGCCGAGAGAGGGCATCCCTGCCGGACTGACCTCCCTAACCTAAATACATTTGACAAAATCCCATTTACTTTGATACAGCTCCACACACTTTTATAAATTATTTTGATCCACCCAACTAACCTCACCCCAAAACCTACTCTTTCTAAAACTCTAATCATATACTTGTGACTCACTCTATCAAACGCTTTCTCCAAGTCCAGACTTACTACCACCCCTCCTGTCCCTCCCTTCATATACTTTATTACATCCCTTATGCTGCTTATAGTATCACTAATATCCCTCCCCGGTATGCTGTAAGCCTGGGTGCTCCCCACCACCGTGCCTATTACCCTCTTTACTCTATTCGCTAATACCCTAGCTAAAATGTTGTAATCACTGTTTAGCATCGTTAACGGCCTGTAATTACCTAGTTTCTCCCTACTTCCTTTTTTATACAGAATGCTAATGACCCCTGTAGAGAGGCCAGCCGGCAGTTCATCCCTCTCTTCTAGCACCTTAAATATCTCTGTCAAAATGGGCACCAACACTTCCTTGAAAGTTATATCAAATTCCGTGGTTAGACCATCCAACCCCGGACTCTTATTCCTTCCCATCCCATCTATTGCTAATTCTACCTCTCCCTTTCCTATCTCTCCCTCACATAAATTCATACCTTCCTCACTCAAACACATTTTTAAACTCCCTACAACCTCCTCTATACTTTCCTTATCCACCTCCTCTTCTTTAAATAAGTCCCTATAAAACTCCTCAACCATTACTACTATCCCCACAAAGTTTGTTATGATTTCTCCCCCCTTACCCTCTATCTGCTTAATATAATTTTTCCTTTGTTTACTTTTCTCCAAGCCCAAAAAAAAACCTGTACACTTTTCCCCCTCCACTAAATACCTCGCTCTGCTCCTTACTACCGCCCCCATAAATGTATCTTTTTCTATCGCACCCAACTCATCTTTTAATCTGCTATATTTCCCTAAATCTCTCCCTTTTTCTTTATCCATCCTCTCTGCTTCCCAATCCAGCTCCTCTCTAACTCTTTTCTCCCTCCCTCTCTCTTTTTTTAAACCTACTTCTACTGTATTCTATGCTTATTCTCTTTATCTTATTCTTTAAAGACCCCGTGAAGTGTGCGCCTGTGCATGATCTGTTATGCTAATACGTATAGTAATGACCTAAATTGTCCATTGGAACCAGTAGCGTGGCGTGGGGAAAAAATTAGGGGAAGCCAATAATACGTCCTTTCTTTTGGGTCGGGGGTGTGGTGGTCAATGTAATAACGTAACCAGATGAGTGATTACAGCACCCGGTATCATTTTACACACATTTGTATCAGATGCAGGACTCACACACGCCTGTTATCTAACCGACAGGTCCGCACGCACTCTCCAGCCGAAACTCTAATAAGCATTCATTCACAAACTAAATCAGGAGACCTTTAACGTTTTACGTCCGATTCGCTCCTTTTTTCCTCTCTGTACACAGCTCCAGTTTGGGCATTGGCCTGTCATCAGATTGTATTTTAGTTGCTGCTGTAGCGGAAGTTTAGTACAATTATTTTGGATGAAATACTCCAAATCTCCACCCTCCATAATTGTACTTGCTTCAGTTGTTTGCTACTTTCTAACGGCGGTGAGAGTGGTGCAGTGGCGCTATCTATCTTCTATCGATTAGATTTATGATTCGAAAATGATAAAAGTAGGGTAGACATGTGGATATTATCCGACTGAACAAAACATGCATTTATCTAACAGGTTCGTTTTCCACTGACCTTATTTCGAGCTATTTTCCTAAATTCTATGGAGAAATCCCATTGCGTTTTTGTCGAGGGAAGTCGAGCGCAGCTTACTTCCGGATTTTAGGACGCGTCACTGCAACACTAAGTTGATGCGATTTGATTGGATTGTGAGGCAAGGGAAGCCAGCCGCCTCTTGCTTTCTTTGGCATGGCCCTGACCAATCACAGGTTGGCATGGGCATCACGTGAGCCTCATCTGATTGGTCAATCCCTCCATTTTTTTTTCACCACGGGAAGCCAGATTCGACTGGCCTCCTCTCGTAACAGTGAGTGCAATCTACTGTTTCACCATAACATCTAGAGGGGCGCTGTTTGTTTCACTCTTTGTAAAATACTCAATGAGAATGGGGGAGAGACGGGCCGGCAGCAACACACAGCAAAGGAGAATTATCGAAACAAAGTGTTTTTATTTATTGATTTAAATTATAACTAGCCTACAATCCGAAAAAACAGGGGAAGCCTGGCTTCCCTTGGCCTCCAGGAGAAAACGCCACTGAAGAACCCATATCAAAAGATGTTGGAATAGCAACGAGTTTTGAATTTGCCGCCGGGAAATCCGCAGTTGACCTCCGCCTTCGTGGGCGTGGCTTGCGATCTACTGCGTGACATCACGAGATGGTCGCCGCCGAAGTGTTTACATTCATCACAGTTTATTGTTTCTCTGTTTCAAAGTCGAATTTTATCAACGTTTTTGAGCAAGTATTTTACTGGAAAGTGTGTCGGAGTCGACTGGAAGTGATTGCCAATCGAGAACCTGACAATGGAGGCGACAGTGAAGAAAAAGGGAGGAAAAACACACGTATGCGTGCATTGCCGCTGGCTGTATTAATGTCAAGTCTGCCGAAGTGGCGATGTTTCTGTTCCCAAAAGATGAAGGTGAGCCTGGCTGGTGTCATTGTTTCGTAGATTCGTTGATTGTTCATGACAAATAAAGGCCACTGGTCGATTCGAGAGAGAGACTGAGAGAGTTACAGGGTTGTTGTTAGCATCTGGTGCTAGCTCGGCGCTAACGGATATTAGCTGTTTCAACAATAAGGAGAGGGAGAGTCCTCTCCTGTGGGACTGAGAGAGATAACGTCAGCTCAGGGAGGTAAAGGACTCCGAGTGATTAGATTATAAACTGTAGCCTAAGTTATCTCAGTTGGTTTGGTCATCTATGTAAACAAATATTTCCATCTATGTAATATTAGTTGTATAAAATAGGTTAAGAAATCCTTCCAATGTTTTTTGATTATTGAAATATATGTTTCATATGAGTGTTGAGAGCTGTATCCATAAATCTCTTAATGTTGCCCTCAAAGTGCACCAGATTGATGCATTCAATTTAAAGAAAAAAATCTTCCCGGGGTGCATGTCCCCGGACCCCCCTAGAGGGTGTGAGGTCATCACAAATAAAACAGGTTCACATGGATAGGATACTAGATAAGTGTGCACACTCATTATGTACACTACACATTTTTCTTGGATTTGTTAACACTATAGTCCCTAATATATTTGTAGAAAGGCAGGAAATGGAATTAAATCGAGAACATTTTTCATTGCGGAGGACCCCCTGTTTTGTCCCCCCCCCCCCCCCCCCCCCCCACTTCTCAAACCAAAGTTACACCCTTGTCTAGATCTATGACAAAATATTGTCCTCAACTAAATTGACTTCCATGGCCATGTTAATGATGTCATAATAGATTACCTATAGAATAGAGAGCTTATCTTTTGACTATTAATGGTTGGATTTATTTTATTTCTACAGATCTGTCAAAGGCATGGGCAAAGCAAGTACAGAGAACCAGGAAGGACTGGGAGCCTACCAAATGCAGTGTTCTGTGCAGTGAACACTTCACAAGGGACTCTTTTGATGAAAGTACTCTACTACAAGCGCAGATGGGCATTGCCACAAAGAGGACCTTGATCCTGAAGAAGGGAGCAATTCCAACTGTTTTCCCCAGAGTTGGGACTTCAGCTGTGGGACAACTTTCAACGTCAACATCAAGACCGGCTCGATCTGCATTTGCAATGAGAGAGAGAAAGCGGGTAAAGTTGTTAGGCCTAATTTGTTGATGTTAAATCAGGATTTAATTCCGGTGGCTAGTAGTCTCCTGAATTATTATTGTTGAAATGGTATGAGCAAAGTGTAGGCCGATACTGTTTTGAATAATTTTGTAATCCATTTCATATTGTGTACATTTGCAGAAAGCAGAAGAACTCCTGGCAGAATCAGAAGTGGAGAGTAGCAGTTTTGCTTCCACAGAGGAATCAATGGAGATGGCCACTGACACAGACATGGCACCGGAACAGGTTTGTGATTGCCCCCAGGTTTTGTTTTAGATGAGCACATTGGCTGGTTTGACCTTGCACATTATCATGACTGGCACACACAGTGGACACATGAAAAAAAACCTTCTTTGTAATATGCACACCTTAGATCTTACACTTGTTATGTAAAACAAAAAGCTTAGCATTAATCTTGTTCCAAACACCAAACATGCAACCGGCAAACCAGTCTGCTAAATATAATTATTGTAGAAAGTTGCTAGTCAGGCATGATATTGTCTTACATATGCATTGGCTCTAGCTAAGCATTACTGTAGGGTACATGTTTATCATGATAATATTGTCTAGAACTTCTAACCCCTCGAAAATATTTTACAACATCACACTATGAAATGTATGTTTTCACCTGGCAGGAACGACAGATTCAAGATCAGGCCTGCCAGACAGACTGGACTCCAACAGCTACTGTCAGCATCAAGACACAGACTGGGAAACAACTCACAAAAACAAAGACGCAGTCAAAGGGTAATGCCACTATTGATTGGTTAATAGTACTGCACTATTAAATCGAAGTTGAATCAGTTCCTAAAAATAAAAAAACACAACAGTTTGACAGGATGAGCGAGTGTGTCATATAATACTGTATTACAGTACGGGATATTCCTTCTAATGTTGAGTTTGTTAACTCTAAATAGTAAGCAACAGATCAACATAGATTTGTGGTTTTATATAAACACAATATAGTATTCCATTGATCATTTCATTTCCAGCATGCCAGGTGACGCCCGAGATGCTGACTACAAGTCTACCAGTACCAGGGAGGCAGAGAAAGCTGAAAGTCCATGGCACCAGAGACCCAGCTACACCTGACCTGCCACCACAGGCTGCCTCTAGCAGCAGCAGCAGCCAGGCGTCGAAGCTGGAGCAACACCAACTGGAAGACGCGCCGTCCAGCAGTCCACCTGCACCACCATCAGTATCAGGCTCTTCAGACTGGGAACCCAGTAGCCCCATCTCAGCGGCTGATTCTTCTGACAAGTCAGATCTGTCAGAAAGTCGGGAAGCATTTGGGGATGAGATCTGCCACAAGGAACCCAAATACATCGTCTTTGGCTCCAGCCTCGGGAATCTGCTACAGTGGTGCCACTGTCCATCTTGCGGCAGCATCGACATCCGTCAAGTGTGGACAACCACTGGAACACTACTTTAGATCCACCAAACATGTGACTCCTGTCTGCAGGCAACTAAGTGGCAGAGTCAACCGAGCATTGGAAACTTCCCTGCAGGCAACATGCTGTTGTCTGCAGGCATACTGTTTGCCAGTGGGTCGCCAACAAAGGTGCTGCGAGTCCTAAACCACATGGGTGTGATGACCTACGTGAAACGAACATTCTTCTCACACCAGCGAGACATCCTGCAGCCTGCAATACAGGGTGTATGGACGCAACAACAGGCAGCCCACATTGCGATGCTGCAGACTGAAGGGCGACCTCTGGTTCTGGGGGGTGACGGCAGGGCCGACAGCCCTGGACATTGCGCAAAATTTGGAACATACACTACAATGGAGCTGGAATCAAATGTGGTGCTAGACCTACAGCTGGTGCAGGTACAGTTTATATTGTTCAAGTTCAGGGTTTTGTGTGAGAAATTTAAAACTTAATCTGTAAATATTGTAATAGTAACAGTGTTTCAAATCATATTCAGCTCATCGCAGAGCTCCTGTCTAGTTATCTGCCTAACTGGAATGTTCCCTGCTGTATTTTCAGAGCAACAAGTGTGGTGGGAGCTACCATATGGAACTGGAAGGCCTGAAGAGGATGGTGGCCTTCTTTGAGGACATCCTGGAGATTGGCACTCTCGTCACAGACCGACATCGCCAGATTGCCAAATGGATTAGAGAGAATATGCCGTACACAAAACATCTGTATGACATCTGGCATGTAGCCAAGTGTATGTGTCAATGTTGTTTCTTTTGAAGTTCAAGGAGTAGAGTCTTCTATTGAGTTATCGTAAAGTTGTTATCACCAGACAGACATTGCAGCATGCAGTGTCACAAATCTTATTTGCACACCTCACTCAAATAGATAGATCTCTTTATGATGTCAGTTGTATTTATTGTCTTTGCAGCTGTTGGGAAGAAGCTGAAAGCCATCTGCAAGCTCAAGGGCTGTGAGGACCTGAAAGCATGGCAACAGAGCATCATCAACCACTTGTACTGGGCAGTGGTTTCCTCCACGCAAGACGACGCGGAACTGATTGTGGATAAATGGAAGTCGGTGGAGCGGCATGTCCTAAACCTCCACAGGGGCCCCACATGTGCGCACAAGAGACGACAAGGCAGGGCTCACAAGAAGAAGTGGATCAAACCAAGTGAGTTTAGAGTCAATACTCCTTTTTCTGATATGGCGGCAGACGTGACATTTAAAATTACGTCGGTTGCGTCAGCAACGGGTGACTGTAATTTTAACCGTCATCCACCGCCAAAAGGAGTATGGAATGAATACAGTGTATGCATACTGAGTGATTAAAAACCCAGGACATACCCAGCAACAACAATGTACTGACTGTCTTATGGTTGGGTACATAATCCAAAAAGTTACGTCTGAGCAACAAACATTAGAATTGATAATCCATAATGTCAAGCACTGCCATTGAAATGTGTTGATGATTGATTTATTGATCTGTTGATTGCAGGTTCACTATCAGCTGTCAAACTGGTGACAGACAAGATGCTGTGCAAGGACATCGGCAAGCTCTCTGCCGTACACCAGACATCCAAGGTGGAGGGCTTTCACAGCCTCATCATTCAGTTTGCACCAAAGTCTTACGTGTACTCCTACACTGGCGTGCTGTGCAGGTTGGTCTTTTCAGCATATCATTCAAAGGCTTGTACTGTACCAGCTAAAGACTTGTTTCAGTTACTTGGGATCTCCCATAGTGTGTCAAAATGGAGGAAGGAACTTTGATGAAGTTGTCAACTCCAAGACATACATTGCCAGGACTAAAATAAAACACTAAATCACTTTCTGAATCAATATCAAGTTTAATAGAGCTGTTCATGTATAGACGTGGAATAATTACAAAAGAGAGATATTTCTTTTCACATTTTTAAAACTGTTTCTTTGTTTATGTTAACAGAACCCTTCTTGCCGGACTGCATTACAACGAGAATGCCAGCAGAAGATCCTAGTAGAGGCAACATTCAGTGAGTTTGAAATTAAATTACTCAAAATAATATTGTCCAGATTGGTAATGTACCGGTACTAATGATTTAGTAACTAATTCAGTTCAAAACCCCAATTGAAAGAATGATCTCGGCTTGATGACAGACACCATTTATTATTAAAGAACATTATAAAGTGCAAGTTTTGTATTCTGTCTTTGAACACTGTTGCAGGCTATGTGGATGATCTCATGAGAGGTGGTCGACCTCTGCAAGAAACCCAGCGCAGACAGGCCTGTACAGCTTGAGGGAAAATTGAAGTAACTTGAAAGTTTGAAGTGAAAGTTTGATACAGCGTATTTTTGGTATATTCATTTTAATGTCACCCATATATAAGAGGTGTGTTGTATCATGTTATCACTAATATATGTGTGGTTTTATACATTCCTGTGTGTTAATAGTTGAAGGAACAAAGTACATTTTTCCTCTTAAATATAGAGGTTTTTTTATAGATTCCTGAAACAATGTTCCCTTTTTCTTAAAAGTAGATTAGCGCAATAGTCTTTTTCTTCCACTTTTATGTGTAATCAAAAGGGTGTTTTTTTTTGGCTATCTGTAAGTAGGTAAAATGCAGAATTACTTGTGATTTCTGTTTTGAGTGAAAAGATTACCCGTCAAGTGTTAGTTAATGAGAGAAATGTATGTGCGTTCATTTCAAGACTCCTAAAGAGCAGGAGACGATTGGGTCACACACAATTAGAGAGACAATGGTCCTTCTGATTCTGGGTGAGCTGACTTCGGAGTGGAAGGGAAGTTCAGAGATGGCCTTAGGGTATGGGAACAGTTAAGCTTTGTTGGTTAGCTGGTCCTGAGGAGGTCATGAGATGATGACTGTTAAACCCCAACAAGTATGGCTTTCATAAAGAAAAACATATAACTGTTGTGTGATAAGCTCCATGATAAGATGAGTGTGCGTTCTGTTAAAGAGTCCTCTGTCTGTGAAAATGATATGACTCCAAAGCATGACTGTGGGACTGCCTAAGGGTAGACACACACACTGTAAGGAGATGGAATCAACAAACTGCTGACTCATTGCCTGGGGTTCGCCCAGAAGTAAAACCGGCCAAATTCCTCCCCGCTTATGTGTATAAATACTGTAACATTCTTATGCTCTGTGCTCTCTTCCTGACTGGCTGTCGTGGTATATCACAAGGTGGTAGGAATTGAGCCCGTAGTACTGTTGCAGAGTGCTCTGTATGGTGTATTGTGTTGTGTTTTACCATTAAAGCAGATTATTGTTTAACCCTTATCCCGGTTGCTTTGAGTTTTCCTTCTTTTAAAACAAACTCATATAGGATCGGCGCGGAGCAGAGATATCTGCTCCAAAAAGCTGGAGGAGCCTCCCACTCTGTCCTCGGCAATGGAGAAGCCTGACAAAGCAGAGGCCATCAAGGCACATGCCAGTCGTTTCAAGACCAAATAGTCTGTCACTGTGCAGATTCAACTGTGGAACTGTATTAAACATTCACTTCAGAACTGTATTGTCACTGTCCTTCTTCATAACCGTGATACTCTTATGTCGCGTCCTAGGTAACCCCAGCAAAGTCTCACCAGCTGGCGGTAGGCTGTGTATCGGTGGCGTCTGCAAGATAAAACATTATAGCATTGATATGACGACAGCTACTGTCAAGAGACTACTACAAATGAAGGACAATAGATGATAATAGGTCAACTTCAAAGTTACATTTTCTTATACTCAGATCATAAAAGACTAATATTCAAACGTATAAAGTTGCAAAAGTTGTCATGACATCATATGAACTGATACATTTATATACTAGTAATAGACTTTATTGTAAATAGTGTTTGGAAGGCTTATTCATTGCCCTCTTGCTGGAGATGGCCATAATGTTGCCTGTATCCATAGTATGCTATACGCAGCACCCAGATGTCTAGACAGCCAGATCAGAAGCCGGGGTGGTCGATTATGCAGCTGTGGACACCATCCTCCTCCATGGTCCTGGTGACAGCGGGGATTTCCCGACAGCACACACTCTCGGCTACAGTGTCCATGTTGTTACAGTTGTCGCACTGACACCTAAAACATATAAAACAGATGTAACATTATGATTAGCAGGAATGCCAGGATGTTTCAGTGTTGTCAGGTTGCGACATTTTGCAAGGTCACTGGATTTTATCATTTTAACTTGGAACTGTATGTTGTTGAATTGTATGCAGAAGATCCAATAAAGTTGCGCTTCCTCATCTTCACTTCCATCTTCTGTGCCACTTTCCTCATCTATCCTGTCCGAAAAGCTGTCAAAATCAATCATTTCTCTCACTTGTATCACTTTCCAAAGTCTCCACCATGTTTACAATCACAACTGGGCCCATCTTGTGACGTCACAGCCGCTATCGTCTGCAACTTCCGGTAGGCTCAGACGGCCGTTATTATTAAAATGAATTATTAAAAATTATTTTAGCCATGAACAGGCACAATGATACGTAAGGAATGAAACTGCTATTTCATTTTGGCACAAAAACATGCACTTCACAGGCACTTTAAGTCCTCCCACCATTCCCACACATTCTCAACCATCACTTTCCCCTTGTTTAAAATGCATTCTTCCACTTTTCTTTTGTATTTCTCCTCTTTCAATAACATCACATTTAAACACCATACTCCCCCTCCCTCACCTTTACATTCATTCTTCAAATTAAATATAAATAAACTGTGATTGCTAAGCGTAGTGCATTTGTACCCCATTTGCCCAATTTTCTCACCCATAACATAAAATCTAACCTACTCTGTTTTAATGTACCCTTCACCACCTGTTTTCATGAAAACACTCTCCCAACTATGTTCCTTTCTCTCCATTAATCCTTTAGATCATTCTCTCTCATCACCTTTTTTAGGGCATCTCTTGAGGAATCATTTTTGTACACAATCCCACCCGAAACGTCAGTTAACCCACACCAAACATTACAATCTCCCACCACCATACAATTTCCCATCCAGCCCTTCAAATAAAATGTTCCTCTCTTTCTCCTCATTTGGAGCATATACATTGATCAATTTGTACATTTCCCCCATATAATAAAAATAAATACCAATCATTCTTCCTGCTCCATCATTCTCCACCACCCTCACATTCTCTACCACTCCACTTTTACCATTATTGCCACCTCTCTAGCATTTACCCCACCATTGTTTACAAATACATCGCCCATCCATTCCTTTCTTACATCCTCCACACACCTTTTGTCCCAGTGGGTTTCTTGGAAACATACAATGTCCCCAGCACAAAACAAGATAGCCTGATCCCTTTTATCCTTGTTTTTTAGTCCTCGGCCGTTGAAGGAGACAAAAGACACCATTGCATAGGTACAGAAGAATGTAAATAATAAGAGTCTCATTTTTCACCTTTGGTTTACTTTCTTCTCCCTTCCGCCCTTCACCAACGGATCTCTGGTTCTCGTTCTTCCTCTCCCTGCTGTACTCCCCTGGCCACCGAACCATCTCGGCTCAGGAGTAGCCCCTCCGTTTGAAAGACGTGTACTCATCCTTTTGGGGCTCAAGCTTCTATTCCGCCGTTTCCCGCTAGAAGCTTCCCCGTTATCAACTCCTCTCTGAACTTCATCAGTCACCGTGTTAGGTTCCCATTCCGAGTCCAGGGGAACATCCTCATCTGCGTTCCCCTCCACGACCCGTATCTTCTCCTTCACCACTTTTGCCGCGTCATCTGTGCCATCTCTCTCCTTCTCAGCCACCTGCTTCTCCTCCATCCACGTCTTCTCGCCAGTCGTTGACCCACTCTCTTCCACAACACTTTGTACCTCCCCCATTTTCCCTCATCCCCGCCCTTTCCTTCCTCCTCCTCACTCATCTTTGCCCCCTCCCCTCTCTCTGCCTTCCCAACACTTCCTTCTTCACTGTCCCCAATCACTGCACCGCTACTCCCTCCTTTAAGCGACTCTTCATTTTCAATCTTTTTCCCCCTCTTTTCTGTTTCCAGGCACCTTCCCCAACTCATTGCTCTTTCCCGTCCCCTCCACCTCCATCTCGCTCCCATCATCTTCAACCTCACCCTCCTCACTCCCTCCCCCATCTTCTCCATGTGTTATTTTTCTCCCCACTTCCTTCTGTTTTCCCTGTTTCTCCCCCTCTTCATTCAACTTCCCTCCCACTTCTTTCTCCTGCTGCCCCTCCTCCTCCTCTTCCCTAACCTCCTCATCCGACTCCTCTTCCTCACCCTCCAATATCTGCACCCCTCTTTCCGTCGGCCTCGCCCTCTCTCGCCCCCATTCTCTCCGCTCCTCACAATCCCTAGCAAAATGCCCCGTTCTCTCACATCTGTAGCATTTGATTTCAGGACATTCTCTAAAAACGTGTCCTGCCCTTAAACAATTTCTAAATACTGCTACTTGGCGATCGTGCAGCACCCTCACACAGTCATTTCCCCCCTCTATTCTGAACTGCGTGGAGTATGGGAGGGACGAGACCCGCTCGTTCAGACGTACTTTCAGAAAACGGGTCCCGTCCGCCACCCTTGTCCCTGGTCTGGTTTCTTTTATGAAGCGCCTTTTTATAGGAGACGCTGCCTCCACGCCCCAGCCCCTCAACTTTCTGTATATCTCTTCATCCCTCACATATATTGGCATGTGCATGAAGGAGACCATTATCTCCTTCGCATTCAGCTGCTCAGCCCTTATTAGGACCCCCTTAACCCTTAGTCCCTCCAATAGCTTGTTTTTCCCCTCTTCATCTCTCATTGTTACTTCGAACCTCTCTCCTTTCACTCTGCATCCCAGCACCTCCCCACATATATCTTGTATTCCTATCAGCATGTCCAACATTGAGAGTTTGTTCAAGCCCCCCTCCACATACACTCCTAGAGTCAGTTCAGCCGAGTATCTCACACTTTCAGTCCTTTCATCATTCCTCCTTCCCCTCCTCCCCTGTTCCACTTTATTTTCTCTGTCTTTCCTTTGTTTTCAATTCACTGTCCTCTCCGCCATTTGCATTCATGTTTTGCTCCTGCCCCGCCCCCTTTCGTCTCACAGCTCCCGCTTCATTTTCGTTTCCTTCTCCAACTTCTTTTTGTCCTTCTTTCTCCACCGTTCTTCTTTGCATGCTCTAACACACTTATTCCTGGGTAAGAAAGCCATGTGCATCACCCTGGATATCTGCTTATGTGCCTGTGAGTGTGGGACCCTGCTAACAGCAGTGACTCTGCTGTACATTTCATGAGTCAAATGTGGATGAAATGGACAGATTCCTGTCCATTTCATGAGTCAAATGTGGATGAAATGGACAGGTTCCTGTCCATATGACCGGCTGTGTATGCAGTCAAATGCGCATTGGAATTAAAACAGTTTAAGGCACTTTTAACACTGACGTACCCAGGATTCAAGCTGCTTTCCTGGGTTACATAGTGCTGTGAAGCAGCCTGTCCTCTGGGTGGGAGAGCGAGGTGCTGGAAGGAGCTCTCTCTGGGTCACAGCCCGCTGCTGCTCTCTCCCTCTGTTCATATCACTTTCCCCCACCTTTCAAACACTTATTCCTGGGTAAGAAAGCCATGTGCATCACCCTGGATCTCTGCCTGTGTGCCTTATGAAATGCACATGTGAATTAAAACAGTTTAAGGCACTTTTAACACTGACGTACCCAGGATTGAAGCTGCTTTCCTGGGTTACATAGTGCTGTGAAACAGCCTGTCCTCTGGTTGGGAGAGGGAGGTGCTGGAAGGAGCTCTCTGGGTCACAGCCCGCTGCTGCTCTCTCCCTGTATTCACATCACTTTTACCCATCTTTCACACACTTATTCCTGGGGAAGAAAGCCATGTTTATCACCCTGGATCTCTGTTTATGTGCCTGTAAGTGTGGGACCTAACAGCAGTGACTCTGCTGTACATTTCATGAGTCAAATGTGGATGAAATGGACAGGTTCCTGTCCATATGACCGGCTGTGTATGCAGTCAAATGCGCATTGGAATTAAAACAGTTTAAGGCAGTTTTAACACTGACGTAACCAGGATTGAAGCTGCTTTCCTGGGTTACATAGTGCTGTGAAGCAGCCTGTCCTCTGGGTGGGAGAGTGAGGTGCTGGAAGGAGCTCTCTGGGTCACAGCCCGCTGCTGCTCTCTCCCTGTATTCACAGCACTGTTCCCCAGCTTTCACACACTTATTCCTGGGTAAGAAAGCCATGTGCATCACCCTGGATCTCTGCCTAGGTGCCTTTGAGTGTGAGACCCTGCTTACAGCAGTGAACCTGCCAAATTCCGGGTAATTAGGAGCACAATTGTACCTTTTACTATTTAAATGTATTTGAGGAGTTCTTTTCCAAAACGCTATATATCCATTTTAATAGTTTTCAGGAAAATTACATGTTTTACCTAGACCCACACATTTTGTTAATATTAAATGTATCCTGTTAAAACGGTTTGTTGGCTCAGTCTGAACATATTGAACAATGATTATTAAATCAAACAACAATATTGTTGATTAAATCAAAGTTTTTTATTATATTTTTTCAAAACGCTATAAATCCATGCATTTTTTTCAAAACGTTATAAATCCATGCATTTTTTTAAATTGATGGTTTATGTCGTTTTTTTTTAAACGAGAACATGCAACATATGATATCAGGGACTCATACTATAAATGAATATAAATCAAATAAGTGCAAATACATGAAATAAATAAAACCCAAATAAAATAAATAGTAACATAAACTAAATAGTAAAATAAAATAAATATTTGCCTCTTTAAATGTTGGACTTAAATGCATCAATCTGGTGCATTTTGAGGGGGAAATAAAGAGACTGCACCCATATGAAACATAACTGTATACATTTAAATAATCATAACATCATAAAAACATGGCCATAACCAATAAAATACCATATCCAATATGAAAAAACATTGAAACTTGTTTATTTATTTGTTTTTGGTTCATTTATAGTTGTGAGTGTGTCTGTGCTCCTGAACAAGCCTCACCCGTCTCCCTCCTCTCCCCCTGCTCCTCTTTGAGGCAGAAGCAAAGACTAGATTTAGCTCTCAACAAGTTTTAATAGTTTATCTTACCTTTTTTCACCTAGTTAACTTTTTTTTTTTTTATTATTCATGCATATTTTACTAATCACTCCCCCCTCAAATGGAAATATGTGTTTACATAAATGGTGACCAAACCGTTTGAGACCCACTGAGAACTTAGACTAAGTTAACTATCTAAACACTCAGACTGAGAGACTGATAACCTCAGCTCAGGTGAGGTAAAGGACTCTGACAGGAGAGGACTCTCCCTCCACCTTGTTGTTGAAAAAGCTCCTGATATACTTTAGCACAGCTAGCTAGCACCAGATGCTAACAACAACACGTTAGCATGCTTATTAACAGCAGAAGATCTTTGTCGCAAGGGAGAAACCTACAAAACGGTATTAAACTAGCAAATTCTGAAACGAAAGTTGTACTCACCAAACACTTTAATGAAGGTCGCCTTGCAAACGGGAACCTTCTCTGGGTGACTGTTGCACAAGAGATTGTACTTGACAGATACGTTCCGGTCTTTTTGTTTGTTTACGTCCTGAACTTTCGGACGCTTCCTTTTCACTTGCGTGTTGTCCAGGAGATGAAGTATAGCCCGGTCCTGGTCAACCTTGTTTGGTTTTTCATACAAATGGTTGAAGTTCACCATCAGGTCGTCCGGTGACAGCTTCTCGGCCTGACAGAAACCTTTCGCAGCAGCTTTGTGTTGACATCCCACAGTCGGTATTAACGCGCCACACAAGTGACGAACCTTCTTTTGTTGTTGTTTTTTGTGGTTTTCTTTGTCCAGTCGACGTTTTCTACCCCCAGGTGTAGGTCTCACTGGCTCATCCAGGCCATCAAAGGTGTTACAACAGTTTAAAGACATTTAAAGACTTATTTTGAAGACTGAATGAACATAAACAAACCTCGACTCAGAGCGCCGCCATGTTGGATTGCATAGAACGCTCACCGAATTCTGATTGGTAGAGAGGACATATCGCGTTGAGGCTCAAAATGGGTTCGGCGCTTATCGCGGTTTGGAAAGGAACTGCACCTTGCCGTACATTTTAAACAAGGATATATAGCGATTTGGCATGAAACGTTGATAGAGCAGTGAATAGGTTCAGTACACAGAAAAATGGCACGACAAACTAAATTGTTTTAAATGTGGCGTTTATAGCGTTTTGGAAAATAACTCCTCATTTGTATTATATATTTTTGGGCTATTAAAGTGACCTTTCTGGGTGACTTTGTCAGTTTATGGAGCTTAGCCCACAATTCCCGGAGGTTCCAGGTCGAATTTGGGAGCTCATAGGCGGCCTGCCATGCGCCCCCACCCGTGGAAAGTAAAGAAAACGGTCAATTATATCTTAAAATAATCAAAAATGAAGTTTCAAAAAATTCTTGAAATGCCAACGGAGGAGGGGCTCCAAAAAGCGCAAGTCTTCGGCGCTTCGGGCGGAAGCCCCGGACACTTTTTCACTCCCCCGCTGCATTTTACAACAGAGAGGGGAATCGAGATCTCCCTTCCTCCGTCAAAAAAATTAATTCATGTTTTCCAAGCTACCATCTGCACGAAATCGGAAACCCGGTTTTTGAGAGCACTTAGAAAAAAAACGGCTGTTTCACATCATGGAGGAATGTGTCCGCTACATGAGTGCTTTGGCTCGGATACAATTGTTGCCTGGAGGACCCCCAATCATGGTTCTTACCAAACTTTAAGTTTTTGAACTGGTCTCTGGAGGAATGCAAGGGGAGTTGTCAGGGAATTACGAGACACTATTTTGGGATACAATTTCTCTATTTTCACCCCTTTCCTCTGGTTCTCCCAAAAGATAACTTAGACTTTTTCTGACTCTAGAGGAATGTAAGAAGAGTTGTCAGGGGACTCTACCCGCCTTAAGAGACACTATTTTGGGATACAATTTCTCCATTTTCACCCCTTTTCTCTGGTTCTCCCAAAAGATAACAGAGTTTTTTCCTGATTTCTCACTGATCGAATGGCAAACGCGACCCGCCATCGGAGGGCCTCCGCCGGCCCGGCCTCGTGCCGGTGCTCTGGCGGTCGGTTCCTCCGAACTGCGGGTTCGACTGATGGCCGGGAGGGTGTGCTGCGTGGGGGAATTGACGGAAGCGCACCACCAGGAGTGAAGCCTGCGGCTTAATTTGACTCAATATGGGCAACCTCACCCAGCCCGGACACGGAATGGATTGACAGACCATTTTCTAGCTGACACTGCTTCTAATAATATTTTATGATGTGCTGACAGCCAGTCCACCACACACTACACAAAAACGGCTGTCTGATACCCTGGATGAAAGTACCCTCTCTAAGTGCACTATGTCTCGGATATATCTGATGCCTGGAGACCCCCCCAGCCTGGTTCTTAACTTTAAGTCCAAACTGGTCTCTGGAGGAATGCAAGGGGAGTCGAAAGGGGACTGTTCTTGCTGTTTGTCTTGTCAAAATGAGGGGTGTGTTTGAGGGGAGGGCCCTGGCTGTTTTGGCAGCCACCGCTCCTCTCTTCTCTCCCTCCCCGAGACCAGCTCGTGCTCCCGCTGTAAAAGGCAGGTGCGCGGGCACCCACTGCCTCTCACTCTGAGCCTGGCTCCCGAGCAGCGCGTTCTCCCCGGCAGTCCGCCAGCAGATGAAAAACACCCACCTCTCCGCCTCTTCCGAGGGACGAGGGAACCGTGCGGGTGGGTCTGCTGGAGGCCCCTGCCGGGTGCTCCGTCCTGCGTTTCACCGGGACCCGGCTCGAACACTCGGAACTCTGACTCCAGCGCGGTGTGGCGGCCTCGCCCTGGCCGTCCACCGTGCGCCCTCCGGGTACCTGACTCCCCTGCCTCCTCCGGGGGCAGGTGTGAGGGGTGCAATGCCTCCTCCCCCCGCTGCGGCGAATGCCGGAGCGGGATGGAGCGCCCGGAGGTACTGTTGTCCCCACGTTACCATGTTGTCTGGAGGATAGGACCGATATATGACATACTCTCTACCCGGGTTATAAGTCACTATTTTCGGACCCTTTCTTTGCTTTACCCCCGGTATGGATCAACTCTCCTCAACTCAATCTTCTTTCCCAGCCCCCCGGTTTTCCCTACTGACGCCCAGTTACGGGTCAGTTTGTGACTCATTTGCTGGGTGAGAAACATTAATTGATGCCTCGGATATGAGTGTCGGCCTGGTACTTCGGGGCACTCTGACTCCAGCGCGGTGTGGCGGCCTCGCCCTGGCCGTCCACCGTGCGCCCTCCGGGTACCTGACACCCCTGCCTCCTCCGGGGGCAGGTGTGAGGGGTTCAATGCCTCCTCCCCCTGCTGCGGCGAAGGCCGGAGCGGGATGGAGCGCCCGGAGGTACTGTTGTCCCCACATTACCATGTTGTCTGTGTGAGAGAATATTTTAATCCGATCTGTGTATTTAGAGGTTCTCAGTCTTTCTGTAAAACTGTTAATCACAAAGTAATGCTTTTCGTTAAACCGCATATACTCCTGCCTGTAATGTGATCCTGCGTGTAACTTCTCAGGAAGACACAGGTCAAGAGGTCATCTGTCTTCCTGTGGGGGAGAAGCTTGGCTCATGTGGGTTTGCAATACAACGAGTCTTTGTCTCGACATCTGGCATGCATTAAAGGAAAGCCCGCGATTTCTAAGGCCCTCCTCTTCTAATGTATAGATGTGTTCCTGTCGCCTTTGTCTTCAGAGTTTGCTTGGTGGCTCATAAAGAAGTTGTGAATATACCTTGTCAATTCTCCGGCCGTAATATACTCTCAATACATGTCTGTGTTGGACTAAGGTGAATCCAGCATCCATTCCTGTCACGAGCATTGGCTCAGCATTGATAACAGAAGTTTTCCTCACAGTCTGGAGGATAGGACCGATAGATGACAGACTCTCTGGCCGCCTCACAAGTCACTATTGTCGGACATTTTCTTTGCTTTACCGAGGTTCTATCACTCTTTCCTCCTTTGACCATAAAACGTGTTTCCTGCTGGGGTACTGCCTGGTTCCGGGGCACCCCAAACCCTCTCATGGTCGGGGCACCATGAATTGATGCATCGGACCCAATGTTGCCATCACCAGCCCCGCGTTGGTGGGACCATTTAACCTGGTGGTAACCCAAGTCCTCCCTTGGTCCGTTTACCAGGCATTGAAGCATCAATTGCATCATTGCAATCACCGGTTACGCTAACGCATATAAACGGAGAAACATAAAATAATTTAAATAAAATTAACTGTGTCTGTCTCAGTAAGGATGTCGTCCGAATGCCCGGTGTGCAGACTCTTCTATCTGGCTTTGAACAAGCAACTTAAGCACAAACATGCAGTGCGGAGGAAAGAGGCATCATTCTTAAAATGGCCAGTGGCAGAATAAATGTTCGGACCAAACCCTGTCCCATCACAGGGTGTTCGTATGCTGGGAAGAAACTGGACCGTCATGTGACTCATGGCCACCCTGAGTTATCCCGAGATGAAGCACATCAGGTCCTGGCAAGGCTGAAGCATAGTGTGGCCCTGCAGTTGCTCCATGACCTCAGAGAGACTAATCCCATCATTGGAATGGCTACATAATTGGATATAGACAATGAGGAGGAATACCAGGTGCCCCCTCCACCCTTCTCCCCACATACTGAGTGTGACGAAGAGGACTGCAGGCAGGTGATGCTGGAAAATGTGGCATTGAGAGCTCAGAAGGATGCCCTCATTGATGAAGTGAAGACCCTGCGCTCCAGGCTGAAAAAGAGGCTAAAACCCAGGAAGCAGAGTGCCACTGCTGCTGTGCTTGAGGAAGAGGAATAATGTATACGATTTAAGGGCCTGGCAATCTCAAGTACCTCCGGCATAAACACAGTAGCCTCCGGTAGTGATACCCCTCTCAAAACCCCGGTCAAGACTCTCATGCGCTCCCCAGCAGCCTCCGGTAATGAGACCCCTCTCAAGACCCCGGTCAAGACTTTCATGCGCTCCCCAGCAGCCTCCGGTAATGAGACCCCTCTCAAAACCCCGGTCAAAACTCTCATGCGCTCCCCAGCAGCCTCCGGTAATGAGACCCCTCTCAAAACCCCGGTCAAAACTCTCATGCGCTCCCCAGCAGCCTCCGGTAATGAGACCCCTCTCAAAACCCCGGTCAAAACTCTCATGCGCTCCCCAGCAGCCTCCGGTAGTGAGACCCCTGTATGCCAAAAGACCCGTGCGTCCGTCTACAATAAGCTGAACGCTAATCTGGCTAAGGACTGGCCCTCTCCTCACTGGTCCACTGGGAAGGGACGGGGGAATACCATGCGTGAAATCACGTTGCCTCAAAGCATGGAGATATACATTCAGACATACAGGCATCATTGTGAGGGTGTCGCACCGACAGTAAAACGGAAAGAAAATTGTCTGTCCAATGTCAGCTGGATAAAGAACTTCCTCGTATTCATGGCCCATGGTGTTAACCGGCTGTCAGATTGGCTGTTCCTAAAAGACACGGAGAGGGTCCGTGGCTGGAGCGAGTATATTGTAAAGTCGGGCCGGGCAGTCACAACATCGCTGTTGTTCCTGAAGAATGTGAACCATTTCCTGAGGTACTTGTCTCCGGGGGTGCAGGCTCACCCAGTCTGATATGACCCACATCATCAGAGAGGTGAAAGCCAACATGAAAGACTTGAAAAAGTCTGTCACTGTCCACCAGTTCAAGATGAAGAGAAACAAGCTGGATCGTCTGCCGAGCCAGGCGGAGCTTCTCGCCGCCATGGCGGCCGCTGAGAAGCGCATCCCTGATTTGCTTGACCTGATGGCTTGCAACCCGACCTCAATCACCCAGTACCTGCTATATGGCTATCTAACCCTCCATTGGAGCCTCCTGTATGGCCACCGTCCGGGTGTGTACGCAAACATGACCAACACTGAGGTGTTAGAGGCGGACATAAGGGGCACTGCTGAGGGCTACATCATCCATGTGCAGGATCACAAGACTGCCAAGACATTTGGCGAAGCACAGCTTGTGCTTACAGTAAAGGAGTTTAGCTGGGTCATGCGGTGGATGGGGATAAAAGAGGGCTTGTCGGGTCCTCAGAATGAATTATTCCTTTTCACAACGGGGAAGCATGCCTCCAGGAACCTGAACGCTCACTTGAAGAGGGTTTGGGCTGATGCTGGGCTAGAAACAGCCGTCACCTTCACAATCCTGCACACTGCCCTGGCAGACAATATCAAGCATCACCAAGATCCAGAAAGCAGGTCGATTCTCGCCAGGTTTATGTGTCACGACGTAAGCACTGCAGACCGGTTCTACGCGAATACGCCTGGAATAAAGGAGGGATTGAAGATCCGCTCCATGTTCAGGGCGGCGGCAGCAGCATCATCGGAAGGAGTTCTACCGCCGTCAGATACCTCCGAAGAGGACTCAAAGGCGGATAGCAGCGATACCTCTTCTTCAGGGCCGGTTGATACTCCTGATGTGGGGGTAGAGGCCGTGGACTCAGCCTTTTTCCCTCGGTGCACCGTACAAGTTAGATGGCTAATATGGCCCCCGGGCCCCCGCTAATCATGTTTTTATCATGTTATTATTATGTTTATTATGCATATTGTGTATACTGTTTTTGTAAAAATCATGTGATAATTAAATAAATAAAAACATTTTTTAATAACGTTCAAGGTTCCCAGGGGTTGATACAGTGCCAGGTATCAGACTATTTAAACAAAGTTTACCCAGGATTCAGACACCTTCCCTGGCTTGTAAAATGCAGTGATGCGCCCTGGAGGTATCAGACTATTTAAACAAAGTTTACCCAGGATTCAGACACCTTCCCTGGCTTGTAAAATGTAGTGATGCACCCTGGAGGTATCAGACTATTTTAAACAACTTTTCCCCGCCTTTGAAACACTTATTCCTGGGTTTTAGCCTGTCATTTTGCAAGATATGATTTAACATTGAAGCTCTCCTGGAAATGGACATATTCTGTCCCTCTCCAGGAGAGCTTCAATGTTAAAGGCTAAAAATCTCTTCCAAACGTTTAAAAACACTTTCCCCGAAAATGTAAACATTATTTCTGGCTTGTAAAGTGCAGTGATGAGCCCTGGTAGTATCAGACTATTTACACAAAGTTTACCCAGGATGTGCTGCAGTTTCTGCCCTCAATTGAAACCATCTGTTTTGGTTTCGAGATGCGTCTTTGTTTATTTTTCCACAAGGCAGGACATGGGTGCACCGTTCCCGGAGGCGCTGCAGTACCGGGTCGATGCGTGGAGTGAACGGGGCAAGTCCCTCTTTCAGCTCCCAGTGCTAAAAATCCATTTAATATATAGTCCCTGTATAGGGGACGTATCAGATATTAAACTGATAAGAACAGATTTTTTTAATTATTTTTTTATTATAACAAATCTTCAATTTACTTCATTCATATACACAGTTTACAAACAGGTAAACACTTGACATTCAATACAACACTTATAACACTTTTACTTTTCATACATGCAAATACAGTTAGGTGATCTGGTCTTCACCCCACCAGCCCTAAACCCCCCTTCCATCTTTCCAAAGCGGCGTGTTGTCCCCATTTCAGAATGTCCCTCTCCATTCTCCCCTTCATATCTGCCCTTACTTTTCCTATTATCCCCCTTATGCTGCTGCAGCATTTGTTCTTTGCAACATCCTACCTAGCCAGCCAAAGATTCCTCTTGAGCAGGCTTACCACTAGCCAAATGGGGAAACTTGCCCAAAATTCACCAGGACCCGAGCCCCTTTCGATCCCATCCCATGTAATTTTAAACCCAGGAAAACTCTGTCCTAACCACCCTTCCACTCTTCTCCATGCTCCCTGTGGGAATGGACAGTCCCACATGACATGTCTGATGGTCTCTTCATCCTTACAATCTGGCCTAGGGCACACCGGAGACCTTGCCAATCCATGACGGTGCAGGATTTTACGCACTGGTAAGCACCTGAGCAGGCACAGCCAGTTAAGGTCCTTTAGCCTATTGTCCAGTCCCTTCGGCTGGATCCTCCTCCACACTTTGGATGGTATTCCAATAACAGGACCAACATTTGTTTTCTCTCTGGCTTCTTTATATAGGGTTCCGTGATTGAGTTTCACCTCTGGCCCGGCAGCCTCCGGGTGAGCCCGAAGCCACTTTGCTGCATGGCGGTAGTGCCATGGCTGCTGTTCCGCCCTGGGCCCCAAGTTGCTCCAGGCCATAAGCTCTCTTGCTTGATAAGAAAAGAAAAAGCGGATAAAAAAACCAGAAGGATGTACTACTGGGCCTGATACTTCCCTACATAAGGTTGAAACAAAAATGCAGTCCATCTTCAGAGTTAAATGTGGTACATCTCTCCCCCCTGCTTCGACCCCAGCCAGCATGCGGCCTCTTGCCACATACTCATATCTCCCACCCCATATGAAGCCAAACAAGAGGCGCATGAGAGGCATCCTCATGCTGACCGGCAACGGATATATGTATGCGAGATATACGAGGGATGGCAATATATCTACCTTCAGCACTAATACCTTCCCTATGAAGGTCAACTGCCTACTCTTCCAGAGTGACACTTTCCTCTCTACGACCTCAAGCCGTCTTGCCCAACTCAGGGAAGCACTTTTAGTAGACTCAAAACTGACCCCCAGAACTTTTATAGGCCCTGGGCAGAAAGAAAGACCCCCTGGCACATCCATCCTTTCTCTCCATTTCCCAAAAAACTTCACAGAGGACTTTGCACAATTAAGCTTGGAACCGGATGCCCTGCCGAAGTCCTCCATGATTTGCAGCGAACGAATAAGGCACTCATCCCTATCCAGCAGCAAAGTGGTGTCATCTGCATACTGGGACAGTTTCACCCGTAACCCTCCACTGCCAGGCACTAGAAAACCTCTGACCCCTGTGTCGGCGCTGATGGCTGCCGCCAAAGGCTCCATATAGAGCACATATAGCAGTGGTGAGAGAGGGCACCCTTGTCTCACACCTGATTGTAACCGGAAAACATCGCCTAGGTATCCGTTCACTACTACCCTGCTCCCCACTTCCATGTATAATGTGCGCAACCACCTTATAAAGACTTTACCAAAACCTAGCCTCTCCAATATGCTGAACATAAATCTCCACTGCACCCTGTCGAACGCCTTGGTTTGGTCAAGAGCAACCAGCATGAGTGGCAGGTTTCTGTCCTCTGCCCAAGCTATCGCATCCCTTAGGAGCTGCAGGTTCCATCTTGTTGAGCGCCCTGGCACTGCACATGTCTGGTCAACATGAACCAAATGGGGCATTGCTTCGCCTAGCCTATCAGTGAGAACTTTTGCCAGAAGTTTATAGTCCACACATAGCATGGTCAAAGGTCGCCAGTTGCCTATTTCAGTGCGATCTCCCTTCTTATACAGGAGGGAGATCACCCCGGTGGCTAAAGTCCCGCTCATTTCTCCTGCCTGCAGCATCTCTGTCAGAACCTCCAACAATACTGGCCCTAGTATGCTCCAGAACTTTGCATACAATTCTACAGGTAAGCCATCAATTCCTGGCACCTTACCCTTGTTAATTCTGTTGAGCGCACCCTCCAATTCGCTAACTGTTAGTGGGAGCTCTAAAGCCTGCACTATGTCCCCTGGAACCTGGCGCTCAAGCAGTTCCAGGAAATCATCCCCTCTTCCCACATCTTTCTCCTTGAAACTGTCCCTGAAATTATCTGTGGCAACCCTCACCACCTGGCCCTTTCCTGTCACAACAATACCCTGCCTGTCCCTAAACCAGGGGTGGGGAACCTTTTTCCTCTCAAGGGCCATTTCAATTTTTTCAACATCCTCCGAGGGCCGTACAAATTATTGACCTCTGCTTAAAAATACTAAAATCACAGCCCATTCATTTCGCCTGTCTTTCATGCTGTGCAAAGAAAAAGCAACCTCTTAATCCAGATATCTTACCATGACTCGCGTATGCATGCATGTGCACGGTTGTGGCATTACCACCAAAACAGAAAGATATGGACACAAGATGTGTGCAAATGTATTTAGTTTCCTATCCATGTGAACATGATTTAAGTCGGGGGGGACCTAACCTCCTCTAGGGGGGTCCCATGCTCGCCCGGGAAGATTTCTTTTTTAAATATTGAAGTTAAAAGCATCAATCTGGTGCACTTTGGGAGTAACATTAAGAGATCTATGGATACATCTCTCAACACATATGAAACAGAACTGTAAACAGATTTTATTTTTCTTTATGGATATTTTACAAATCACTCCCCTTTCAAACTGTATTCTTGTTTATTAATAAGAACTTTTGTTTACTGTCATATAGTATTTTATACCTGTTTACTTTATTTTCTTGTGTTTTTATAACTATAATGATCATATAAAGATGTGCCTTTACCTCACTGGTTGTAGAAAAAGCTTCTTATATTCGTTAGCATAGCTAGCTAACCAGATGCTAATAACAACAACAACTACATATGGGTACTGCAATTTGTGAAGTCCCGGCCCGGAGCCGCGTTCTGGTGCTCTCCGTCAGAACTGCATCCCTGTCAGACGAGACATATACCACGTGATAACACGTTAGGCTTGTGTTGTGTTCAAGGACCCTGACCGTGGCCAGGAAAAACAGGCACTCGCTTGTTTAATTTTGTTTGCGGTCTAGATTTCTTTAATTTTTTTTCTTTTTTGCGTGTGTTTATAAATTACATCGAGGGCCGTACCAAATGGTCTCGCGGGCCGTATACGGCCCGGGGGCCGGAGGTTCCCCACCCCTGCCCTAAACCCTGTCACCACCTGCCTTGCTTTTTTTTCCCGTACCGAGCTGAAAAAAGCAGCAGAACATGTTTCTGACTGCTCAATGAACTCCGACCGTGATCTCGCCAGGAAAGCCCGGGCCTTGCCTTCAGAGACATGTCTGAGCCTTGCCTTCAAAGAATCGCATGCATCTTGATTTATAGTGGAACCACAGTTCCCCTTTGCGTACTCACGCTCTAGGAGTCGCTGCAGATGAGACACCTCCCTCTTTGACTGTCTTGCCTTCCTTTTGTAATAACCTAAACAGAAGGTCTTAATTCTGACCTTGGCTACCTCCCACCACTCTAGTATCCCCTGACACAGCGGTTTGAGGCCCAACACTCCCTTAAAAAACAAAGAGAACTGTTGGTTGAAAAGCTTTTCCTCCAAAACACTGACATTTAGGCGCCAGTAACCAGGCCCAAAAGTTTGTGCATCCAAATCTACTCGAAACAGCAGGCCATCGTGGTCAGAAAAGAAAACAGGGATGGTCCTAACTGTGATCAGGTTTAAAGACCTGGAAAAAAACAAATAGTCCAATCGTTTTGCCACCCCTCTTGAGTTACGCCACGTTGGGCTGTCTATGTGTGGCTTGACCCCCTTACCCCCATCTACCAACCCACATCTAACCATGAGTTGGGAAATATACTGGTCGCTGGCATCTCCTCCCCTCCCCAGCTCAACGTTAAAATCCCCCCCTATAATTACCTGTCTATTGGTAATAAGGAAAGGCTCCACTGATTTAAACAGATTAGCCCGCTCTGCTGGCGACTGTGGTCCATATACCACAATGACCCGCAGCTTCCTTATTCCCCATACGATGTCTGCCCCTATTGCCCTGCCCTGGTCAATAACAAAAACATCCTCCACCCTTATTTCCTTAAAACAAAACAAAATCCCAACCCCCGTAGAGTGAACCCCCCCTACACTCCAAATCGAGTCCCCTTTCGTCCACTCCCTTGAAAACATTCCCACATCCCCCATGTCTCTCAGATGGACCTCTTGCAAAAAAACTATGGCTACATGCAAAGTGCCTAAAAAAAAATCAAAAACAGTCCTTCTTTTAACAGTGTTCCTCATTCCTCTCACATTCAAAGTGAGAACATCAAAATAACTTGTCATGAGGATGTAATGTTAAGCCTTAGCAATGGAAAAATTACCCACTCAATGTTCACGATGCATAGGGGTCGTCACTGTCCATCTGGTCGGCCCATAACACGGGAAGCATACTTGAAGAGGTGGAGGAACACAACGCGCCTCCTTGTGTGTCATCCCCCAAGTGAGGCGGTTGCAGCAGTGGTTCAGCAGGTAGCTCCCGGACCAGTGGCAACCCTGATGGGAGCACAGCCCCTACAACCCCTGGGTCCTCCTCCATCGTCCCTCCACCCAAACCATGGCCTTCGTCCACTTTGCCCCTCCCCTGGTCGCTGTCCTTCACTGGTCCCTCCCTCTTCTGCTGCCCATCTCGTTCACCCACCGCCGCCACCACCTCTTTGGCCTGCACCTTCCTCCTCGATCCCTCAGTCTTTGACCTTTTGTTGTCTCCGACCTGCGAGCAGTCCCCCTTGTCTGCTGAAGCCTCTGTTCCGAAAGCCTCCGCTATTTTACGTGCCCCAGTCTTGACACCCACATCGGCTGCTACAGTTGAGTCTGTATTCCCCGCGGGGCCTTTGTCCACGTTGTCAGACCCCGAGCCGCCGCCTGGTCCCTGCTCCACTGTCACGGTCTCCCCCGTGCTCTCTGGAAACATAGCCTTCTGGCACTGGAAAAGCCCTTCCAGAAGGTCCTCGAACTCATTTTCCTTCCGGTTTTTGGCCCCGGCTACCTCCGCAAACGTCCTCCTGCGCTCGGGACAGCTTCGGTATAGATGGTCGATCCCACCGCAGCCATGGCAGGCCTTTGGCACTGTACAGTCTTTGGCCTCATGTCCCCTTTGGCCACAAAACCGGCAGCTGTCGCCGCTGCACCCTCCATCCACATGGCCTGATTGCCTGCATCGCCTGCAGAAAGCTGGCTGGCGCGGGTAGAATAGGTACCCTCGATCTGCTCCAAGGCTGAAAGAGGCAGGCGGGTGCATGAGGCCGCCAAAACTCTCTGGTTCAGATTTAAGTAGCACCTGGAACTGCCTTCGACCTGTCCAGATCCCCATGGTGTCCTTGACATGCCTTGCTGCAGTTAGCACTTCCCCATACAGCCTCAAAAAATCAGCCAGCGCTTTGTCAGTCACAAAGGGATTAAACATGTGGACCGTGATTGTCCTGAAATTTGGTCTGTCCAAATTTAAAACCTTGTAGCAGCAGCAACACAGTCCTTTGCAACTTTCGTGTATACTTGCTCGTCCTTTAGGGTGACGTCAAAAGCCTTCTCCTGCTGGTTCCATTGTAGGCAGTAGATGGCATCGACCTTCTGATTTAGCTGCTCCATGATGACTTTCCTGCAGAACCACGTCCTCGACACGACATCTTCCGCCGCATCAAATGCCTGAAAACGCAGTGTGAATCTCAGCCCGACTCTTGGGATCGGCTGACCATAGTTGGCCCTCCCGGCCATCGCTCCTTTCTCTTCGTGCTTCCAAATGTCCTTCCTGGAAAAAATGATAAGAACAGATACTACACTTGATCTTAGCCAAAAGGCAGAGAAGCGATGACCCTTAACGTTTGCTGCGGGAGACGGACTCGTTGCGCAGTCGCCGCAGGTCTTGGTGCGGCTCTTTTGACCTGGCGTAACCGAGGCGCTGGGTAGCTTGGATCGCCCAGGTGCTAAGGACTGCTCTTGTCTTTCACAAACTCAGAATGCTCAGCCAAATGGCCAAGCCTACCAACAATAGGTTGAACTCGTAGGTGTTCCTCTCCACGGAAGTCTTTAGTAAAAGGCGAAAGACTTATACGCTTTGAAGAGAAACCAGAGTAATTGTGGAGGCTGTCCTCGAGAACGGACACCACCATAGTTGTCCCAGTCCAAGCCCTCGCAGTGACCCTCACTTGGCACTTCCACATCCCAGGCCACACCCTTTCCCCCAGCTGCGCTAGCATGGTTCGTGGCTCTCACCTGTGGCTTCTTTGGCATTGAGTCCAAAAAAGACCCCTGCTGCTGTGCTGCACTTTGTGCCCCCGATTGGAACCTATCTCTTTAGTAATACGCTTGAGTTGTGTGGCATGTTATACGTGCTGACTCCGCGGCATTAGAAAACACTAGTTTGATGCTAAACATCAAATCCATTTAAGGGAGGAACACTAGAATGTCTTTATGGATATAGATCTTATAATGAAATATAGAGGCGTGGTTGCTTGAAAAACAGTCTTTGTTGGCTGAACTTTTCGCCTCAACTGCCGTATGGTGGTTTGGCTTTATAATTCAGCATTGGTGGTTCAGTGGTAGAATTCTCACCTGCCACGTGGGAGACCCAGGTCCGATTCCTGGCCAATGCAATAGACAGTTCTTTGTTGTCTGAAAATAAAGTATAATGCCTACACCACTTGGACTCTGCTACAGCAAACACACAGGTCTTTGGAGTGTACAAGTAAAGAGGGACGTTCTCCGTGCCGACTCCCATTGATTTGAGAACTCGGTGAGATGCTCGACATCAAATCACTGTAAGGGATGACCGGTGGACTGTATCCCTTCTTAAATGACTTAGAGCATATAGCATATCTGTTGAAAAATCCACCTTGTTGACCATGTCTTGTGAATGTGGACAGATGAGTGGTAGAATCTTTGTAAGCCAAGAGGAAAACTAGGTTCCCATTCTCTGCAAATGCAACATAGCTTCACTGTTGTTTGGAATCTGTACTAGCACACAATTAGAGAGTAAAGCTATTGGGTGACTATAGGCATTGAGTCCAAAAAATACCCCTGCTGCTGTGCTGCAGTTTGTGGCCCTGATTGGACAAAAACACAAAATACTGTATAAAACAAGAGAAGCAACCTCACTTTTACTTAACTGGAAGTTCTGAGTACTTCTTCCACCTCTGCTTGATAGGAATCGGTCCCCAGTTCAAATCTGGGTAACCCCGTTGTAAATGTACTTGCCTTTAAAATGCCAGTTCAAATCTGGGTGCCCCCTTTGTAAGTGTACTTTCCTTCAGAATGGTATGTTTGCAATACTGTGAGAACTACAGTGGCCGTGATCGTATAGTGGTTAGTACTCTGCATTGTGGCCGGTTCGAATCCGGGTCACGGCAGCAGTTGCAGTCTGCTTTTATGTTTTTGCCTCAACCTACCTACTGCATTTTTAGTTCATTTTCAACAGTTTAAAAGCTGCTACGAAAGCAAAAACAAAAGGTTAGTGGGGCAATGGATAACGCGTCTGACTACGGATCAGAAGATTCCAGGGTCGACTCCTGGCTAGCTCGTCTCACTTTAGTAAATCAATTGTTCCTCATTTCCTAATGTACTTCTCAAAAAACTGTCCGTCAAAGTACACCTGGAATGAGGGATTGACATAATGATGGGTCAATGGGCTTTCAACATTTCCAACAGTACTTCTCAACAAACAGTCCATCAAAGTCAATGAACATTTGAAACGAGGAACAACACTATTATGGCCCTTCAACATGAAACCAAGCTAATGTGAAATATTTCGTTTTTAGCCTACGTGGGCTTTTGACTTCTGGTCATTTGAGCTTTACAGTAATGTCCAGCCTAACAGTATGTGTCTGAACTCTTTAAGTCATACGGGCTATACCTCAGTGGTAGAGCATTAGACTGCAGATCAAGACGTCCCCAGTTCAAATCTGGGTAACCCCGTTGTAAGTGTACTTGCCTTTAAAATGCCAGTTCAAATCTGGGTGCCCCCTTTGTAAGTGTACTTTCCATCAGAATGGTATGTTTGCAATACTGTGAGAACTACAGTGGCCGTGATCGTATTGTGGTTAGTACTCTGCGTTGTGGCCGCAGCAACCCCGGTTCGAATCCGGGTCACGGCAGCAGTTGCAGTCTGCTTTTATGTTTTTGCCTCAACCTACCTACTGCATTTTTAGTTCATTTTCAACAGTTTAAAAGCTGCTACGAAACAAAAACAAAAGGTTAGTGGGGCAATGGATAACGCGTCTGACTACGGATCAGAAGATTCCAGGATCGACTCCTGGCTAGCTCGTCTCACTTTAGTAAATCAATTGTTCCTCATTTCCTAATGTACTTCTCAAAAAATTGTCCGTCAAAGTACACCTGGAATGAGGGATTGACATAATGATGGGTCAATGGGCTTTCAACATTTCCAACAGTACTTCTCAACAAACAGTCCATCAAAGTCAATGAACATTTGAAACGAGGAACAACACTATTATGGCCCTTCAACATGAAACCAAGCTAATGTGAAATATTTCGTTTTTAGCCTACGTGGGCTTTTGACTTCTGGTCATTTGAGCTTTACAGTAATGTCCAGCCTAACAGTATGTGTCTGAACTCTTTAAGTCATACGGGCTATACCTCAGTGGTAGAGCATTAGACTGCAGATCAAGACGTCCCCAGTTCAAATCTGGGTAACCCCGTTGTAAGTGTACTTGCCTTTAAAATGCCAGTTCAAATCTGGGTGCCCCCTTTGTAAGTGTACTTTCCATCAGAATGGTATGTTTGCAATACTGTGAGAACTACAGTGGCCGTGATCGTATTGTGGTTAGTACTCTGCGTTGTGGCCGCAGCAACCCCGGTTCGAATCCGGGTCGCAGTTGCAGTCTGCTTTTATGTTTTTGCCTAAACCTACCTACTGCATTTTTAGTTCATTTTCAACAGTTTAAAAGCTGCTACGAAACAAAAACAAAAGGTTAGTGGGGCAATGGATAACGCGTCTGACTACGGATCAGAAGATTCCAGGATCGACTCCTGGCTAGCTCGTCTCACTTTAGTAAATCAATTGTTCCTCATTTCCTAATGTACTTCTCAAAAAATTGTCCGTCAAAGTACACCTGGAATGAGGGATCGACCTGGGTCAATGGGCTTCAACATTTCCAACAGTACTTCTCAAAAAACTGTCCGTCAAAGTACACCTGGAATGAGGGATTGACATAATGATGGGTCAATGGGCTTTCAACATTTCCAACAGTACTTCTCAACAAACAGTTGTCGTAGCAGCTTTCTAAACAGCTTTGGTCTAGAGAGAATAATCAGTAAGGTAACAAACGTACAGCAACACAATATTCGTAATAAAAGCAATAAGGATCTTTATACTTGCAAGTATGACGTCTCCTCCAAAAGAGCACGTACCTTTCTGAGTGAAACAGTCTCTCTGTATAGGAGGACATCAAAGCAGATTTACATTACAACAACATTCTGGGAAGCCAGAATGTTGTACCCCTCTGCCACAGTATGCAAAACCTTCACTCAATACAAGACAATGGGATATACAGATACCCCTCAGCCAAAGTATGCAAAAACCTTACCCCCTCTGTTGACCACACCTACATTTAAGAATCTCTCCCATGCTGTGACCTGATCAGAGGAACAGTTTACAGTCTGCAATGTTAATACACTTGATCACACAATTTCCATAACATTCCCCCCTTTGATTAATTTGAATCACTAATTGTGGTATCAACTTTAGGACTAATTAACATTGGCATGTATATTTGTCAGTTTGAAAAGTCCTTCCACATCAGGTAAGTCTGTGTGGTCACACATCTCCTCCTTTCCCAAACACTCTACATCCTCAAACATGTTTAATTTGGCATATTGGTGTTGAACCTGGCCCCCCACAATTCCTCCTATCCAGCGATAGATTACAGCTCGCATACATGTGAGAGCACAGGTACAAAAACATAGAAACATACTAAGAACCACCAGCACTGGAACAAGCATTTGAAATAACATAACCCCCCATTTGCCAAATGTGTCCTGGAGCCATTTGTTTAAAGAATAACCAGCTGACTTAGAGGGCCCGAAAGCATCCCGAATCTTCTCCAAAGCTGTTATTACATTTGTAATATTATCCGAATTGTCCGGTATCATTGTCACACATGAATCCCCAGTTATATTTAAAGTTATACACAGTCCTCCAGTTTTGGCCATCAAGTGCCATTTCATGTTTTAGCAATGTCAGACGGTGGGATTTGTCATTCTCAGAAAGCAATTTAAATCCTTTTATGGTTTCATTTGCAAAAGCAGACATTGTGTAGGTGATGTTATCAATGTGATCTGCAAAATATGTAACCCCATACCATGGAAACATTCCAATTCCCCATTTTTCACCAAGAGAGACGCGCCAATGATATGATTCTAGATTTTGAAATTCAGCTAAGTCTCGTTTCTGTCTGTGATCACCTACATGGTCATTCTTCGTTTCTGTTAGAAACATTAAGTTAGCAATGGTGAGATTTACATGTTGACAACAGCCATTCCAATTTGTAGGCAAATAATAGTATGCATCTACACCACACAGCCAGTATGAATTTTGTATTCAGGGTAGTCCTAAAGACATGTTTGTATACAATATATCATTTACTTGAATCATCTTATTATTCCTGAATGTAATATTCACCAAGTTAGTGTTTCCCAATGTGCCATGTCTACCTTTCATTGACAAACCACCTAATGGTCGAATACAGCTTGAAAAACCTAACACTTGGCCCGTGCCATTGTTACATACACAAGGAAAGGTTGATGCATTTGGATGAGTTATAGGAGCTTCTACTGGTTCTGATAGCATTGTATTTTCGGGATCACGCTGGGGTTGCAAATTTGAACAATACCACAAAATACAGTTTAGAATTTCACTGTCCACTTGCATTTTCCTGATTTTCCAAAAGCTCCGAGTTTCCATTGAGCACCTGTGTCGCTCCTGCATCAGATCCTCAGAGTCCCAATCAAAACTAGAATAATAATGTACAACTGCCAAAATCTCTGGCAGACACACTGATGGAGTGGATCTAAGCGAAAATAACTCAGACCATGACACAGGGCAGTATTGCAGTATCTGTATTGCCAGAATGGAGGAATTTCCCAAACTTGTCTGTCTTGCAAGATAAGTCAGGAAAGAATACCAGGAGTTCCTATCCCCCTCGCCTGGATCCCCTATTGAGTCAGAGTCAAATCCCCAAGGCTTCCATTTCTTCCCATCATATAAATTCCTCTTCTGCCTCCGTAGCTCATCATGTTTTTCTGATGTTGCAGTGAGGCTTTTACTGGGCATAGTTTTAACAATGTCTATTGTTTCCTTGTGTGACTCCGCCCACAATAGCAAAGAACATGACATGATGCAGATTATGATAATTAGGCAGCAAATGCCATCTCTTGTGCCATTCCCCATTCTCCTGAATGGACATTTCTTCCATATCGACTCCATGCTCCGAATCCCTTGTAGCCGAAGATGTCGTCAAAGCTCAGTTTAATTGCCCTGTGGATCCTCCGGAATAATATGTTCCTCCAAGGGTGGCGCCTTCCTGCAGTGACTGGCGTGAATCCAAGTTGTCCTCTCAGCAACCTTCACAGCCGAGTTGGTCACCAGCAAAACCTGGAAAGGCCCGGTCCACCGAGGCTTCCTCCAATGCCTCTCTTGCAGTCCTTCACCACGACCCAGTCTCTGCTTGGATCGTATGCAGAAGTCCCTCCAATCGCACCATGCTGCCAAAACTGCTTCTACCTGTCAGTGCTTGGATCTTAACAAGCATAAAAACGAATGCAGAAATCCAACATACCGTCATAAAATGTCTCACAGTAACACCTTGGCCACTGCTTCTGCATCTGCGTTACCTGTTATAATTCAATCAATATTTAAAAACATGTCAACAATCATCAAACAGTATCTTATCCTCACACACGGAGCACGTCCATTTAAAATCCATCATCCAATGGTCAGTTTGAACCTAAATGAAAGATTTAAATTGTGAATTGTCAGTTATATGAGCTTATATGAGCAGCCATGTTGACATTATTGGCTACTCCCCCCTTTTACACATCAACATATGTGTAAAAACAAAAAAAAACAACAAAAAAACATTATTATTTCCACAATAAACACTTCAGTGAGAAGGCGTGTTTCTCTCCTTCAACCAGTCCTAAAAGAAAACAGAATCTTGAGATTTAGTTTGAGCCCCACACTTTTGAATTTCCACCTCTGGTGGAAGTAAATGGCATATGTGCGGTTTTCCAGCTCGAGGACTTTAGGAATCCTCTCGTTTCCCACAAATCCCCAAAATCATGTGTTAGTCCAAAACATGCTTAGTTAGATATTGTTTTAGATTCATGCAGTTAGACTGATCACATGTAGACATACATGTCAAGTCAGGTTCGGTCAGGTTCACCCCATAGTCAGTCATTGACAGTGCTTTTGTCAAGTAGCACTGTCAGTCGGGGTCAAAGGTCATTTGGTCTCAGTCTTTTGGTCATTTGTCATGCTTGGCAGAGACTTTGAATATCTCAGCATAGGCAGGTATCCATTGTCTACAAAATCCTGACATATGCTGAGTGCCATCATTTATTTCTTCAGAATTACAACTATAATTTTCAAGATGGATCTAACTTTTCATTTGGACAGCTGCTTCCCATATTTCCTCATAGTACTACTACTGCAGTTTATTAACACCTAATTTATATTAAAATATCTAATAGATCTATTTCAGAAACTTGTGCACATAACTATTATCTTGAGTCAAAACATTATTAGGATCCGTGTAACTCTGCAATGTATTTCATAATTCATTACATTTATTTATTTTCAATTCTGGTCTACTTAAAGAAACATTTTAACCTTTTAACCGCGGGAGTAATGTGTGGAACTATGGGAACATGTCACAATTACTCCTTTCCTTATATGGTGTCCTGTTCGTGTGGCTTATTATATTTGACATGGTCTGTAGTCGAATTAAGGAGTGTATCACTATGGCAGGTATGTTTTAATAAATACCATATTTGAGATCAGCCCACAATTTGGGCGTAACATCTTCTTCTTCTTCATCACTAATTAAGCGGATGTCCACTGGAAGGTGGTGGCGCTGGTCTTTTTAAACTCATAAACTGGTGTTTTGCATGCTTCCCTAGGAGGGTGCAGATAAGATTTTTGAAAACATCTGAAGGTCGGTTGCCAAGAATATGCACCATTACAATGTGTGATCCAAGGGCCCCACATGTTTGCTCCCAGTTATATTGCTTCTTCTACATTTAATTTGTCATTCCTATTTGCCCAAAGTGTCTTCTTTAAAAACTCTGCATTTCAAACTACAGACAACAGTTATTTCCCTCTTAGAAATATCTATGCTCAAACCACTGCTAATCTGAATATGTATCTACACGTGGTATAAACTCTCCCTTTAAACTGTAGATCAATATGTTTACAAATTAAAACACTTCCAAGTTCACACATGAATAAAAGCTCTAAAAGAATAATTGGTCAATATGAGAAAAGATCAAAGAATGTGTTCTACCCTGTACTCCTACAGTGCCTACAGTGTGTTTTAAGTTTATTTTCTCATTTTACTTTAAATAATATCCTCTTTTCTGCTATTTGTAATTGACTTGCTTGATTGCTCAATGCTTGCGGAATAAAACAATGTTTTATATTTAACAAGCCAGTTCAAGTTCTTTAATGTGGTCCCTTTTTGTGTGCATTAGTGAGTAAGTGTGTTTATGTGCCAAACTCACTCATTTCCAGTTCCCTTCCTTGTCTCCTCTGGTTATCTCAAGCCCCAGCGCTGCCGACCTCCTCTCACTCTGTGACCTTGCAGGCTTGAAAACAGTCCCACCTTCTTCTTCTTCATATTGCTACTCCTCCCTTCAGTTCCATACAATCTTTAATTCGATGTTCCAATGAACCACAGCGGAAACATCCTCTTTGTCTTTTGGACCCTCTGCCTCTTCCCCTACTTGATGTCCTTCTGCCCCTTTGAATCTGCTTTTCAAAAGCCTGGAGCTGTGCCGTCTGCAAACGCTTTCCAGTCTTATCTTTTCTTTTTGTTAATTCTTCAGTAGCATTGTTCATTACTTTCCCAGCAGGGCGGTCATAGGTGAGGACAGGTTTCAAATGTCCTTCCCAAACCTTAACTGGGTTATGCAGGTTGTTTATAGCTTCTCTCTCTCTTGAAGACCAGGGATGGAAAACATACGTGATTCCTGCATCATTTACATCCCCTCTAGGATCAAGAATTTCAACAATGGGCATCCAAATGCAACTGTCTTTCCTGTCCCGTATTGTTTCCCAGCCTGAAAGTGGCCCTCCAGGGGTTAAAACACGTGGTTCTAGAGGGGCTTCACACCCTTTCCCTGAGGGACTGTTGCAGAGTAGATCTCTGTCAGCATGGTGTTCTGCACACAGCCTTGTTGTTGATTCAGCTTTTTGTCGATCATATGGCGGAGGAGAATGAAGAGTTCTGCGGAGGCCTTGTGCGTCATCCAGATCAGGAGGGTCGGGGCTCTGTACTTGAAAACCAGAGGGAAAGTCCAGGTCGCGTTCCAGTTTATCCAGAAGGACCTTAGCACACTGAGTTCTGATGACACCACCCCCCTTTTCTCCTCTCTCTTTTTTTTTGATGTTCTACTTTTTCCAAACCCTGTCTTAATTTGTCTAACTGATTTAGATTTGAACTGCCTTTGTCAGGAAAATCATTTTTCACCCACATATTTAAATATGCACATGTCCAAGCACCATGCTTGTCGCACATTACCTGTGCACATCCTTCATACTCCAAAATGACCTTTTTGCTACTTGACTTTCCCATTTTTTATTTTTTTTTATTTAGAAATATAGAAATATATTGCCCAAAACAACAAAAAATCCCACTTTAAAATACAGGAAATCAGTAAACAACACCTGAAATGTGTTTACTTAGGTTAAAAACATACATATATTGAAATTACAAATGTTTACTCAAGATTATCTTAATTTTCTTATAACTATAATTACTACGCGTGATCACTTAATATATATATTCCTCATAGGCCTTTATCTTCTATATAGCGCTTTCTAAACAGTTACCACAACTGCTACAGTTACCAAAACCGTTTTGACGTCGTGAATTATTGTGTGTACCAAACACCATCAATAACTCTTCTATATAGCGCTTTCTAAACAGTTACCAAAACTGCTACAGTTACCAAAACTTTTTTGTCTAAACAGTTACCAAAACTGTTTTGTCTTACACTCGATTAATGTACCAAACATTAATTAGCTCGTCAGACCTCAGCGAGTTAACTTTTAATTTTTCCTTTCAATACAAATATTGTGTTCTCACCTTTTCTCCTCTTTTTGAATTTTTTTGAATTATTCCCTTGGAAAATGTCGTACCGAGCAAGTCTGTGATTACCCCTCTGCAGGCGGCTCCTGCTCTCCCCTGCGATCAGTTACTATCGTACAGGGAGAGGTTTTGCCTCCAGGATCCGGTCTCTGGCTGTGCAGTTTACCCGGAGAGGACGCCTCACAGTAGATTACTCAAGTAGACAAAACAGGACGAGCCCCCAAATGTCGTAGCAGCTTTCTAAACAGCTGTGGTCTAGAGAGAATAATCAGTAAGGTAACAAACGTACAGCAACACAATATTCGTAATAAAAGCAATAAGGATCTTTATACTTGCAAGTATGACGTCTCCTCCAAAAGAGCACGTACCTTTCTGAGTGAAACAGTCTCTCTTTATAGGAGGACATCAAAGCAGATTTACATTACAACAACATTCTGGGAAGCCAGCTGACACCCCCTCTGCCACAGTATGCAAAACCTTCACTCAATACAAGACAATGGGATATACAGATACCCAGAGGTGTGGACTCGAGTCACATGACTTGGACTCGAGTCAGACTCGAGTCACACATTTTATGACTTGAGACTCGACTTGACAACATCACAAAAGACTTGCGACTCGACTTGGACTTGAACACCAATGACTCGGGACTTGACTTGGACTTGAGCCTTCTGACTTGAGGTGACTTGCTACTTTAATTCAGAGGTCTCCAACACGCTGATCGCGAGCTGCCGCTAGAAGAGCAGACTCCCGTCGGGGAAAGCAGAATCTTCAGCCGCTCCTACTCTTGCTGAGAATCCTTGCAGGCAGGGGCGGGTCTTTATTTAGCTGGGCCACCATGCGGCCAATCATATGCGAGGACACACTAGGATCATACCATTATGTGAAAGAAGGGTGGGGGCACAGCATGTGCAGAGCGACGGGGAGACGGGGAGCCGGATTTAAATGCAAGCGCGTCGGAAAAAGTCAAGAAATGAGCGAAAACCGAAAAAAGAAGCAGCATCTGGCTGCTTTTCAATGATATTGGAGAAAGCAAAGCTGAGTGCAGGATTTGTAAAATGAAAATAACCTTCAGAGCAGGGTAAACACTCAGGATTTATTGTCAGAGGTGGGAGAAGTTCAGACAATTAAAAAAAGTTACAATCAAGTCTTAAAAAGTCTTAAATTTGATAATCAGAATTTAAGGCCTTAAAAAGGTCTTAAATATGATTCAGAAGGTCTTAAAAATTATCGGATTTGAAAGGTACTTCTATGTTGCGATAGCGTCTAAATGTGTTTTGGGGGAAATGTCCGGGCTGCAAAGTAACCAGTGCGGTAATAGCCTTTCAGTTCCCCCCAACAATTTGTATTGAATTAAATCAACATGGAACCAGTAATCACTAACTTTGTTTCCCCCGGCCCCTTATTGGAGAACACCCAGCTAGTAACCTAGCAACCAAGCTTCAGCTCATCTTCGAATCTACTTACAAATAAATATGGGGAAGTGTCAGTTCAACCGTATTTGGTTGGAAAACATCTAATTTAGTGCTTGGTTGAAACCAGTGGAGGGAACGTGTTTGAAGCCCGCTGCACCTTTTGCAAAATAAATTAGTGTTTGTTTTGCTAATGTAGCGTTAGCTAGTGCAGCAGCAGCTAATGTAGCGTTAGCTAGTGCAGCAGCAGCAGCTAGTGCAGCGTTAGCTAGTGCAGCAGCAGCTAGTGCAGCGTTAGCTAGTGGAGTGTTAGCTAGTGCAGCAGCTCCCGAAACAACACCGGGGGACCTCCGGGCGAAGTTTGGGTCTACGTCAACCCTAAAAGCGGAGGTGCTGTAGACGCTAAATACCGTAGCTAAACACCAATCATACAACAGCAACGATGAAATAGTGTAGCCAAGGCAGCAGAGCTCAGTCTGAATATAGCTCTTGTCACTCTCTCTCAGACACACACACACACACACACACACACACACACACACACACACACACACACACACACACACACACACACACACACACACACACACACACACACACACTAGGGCTGCTCGATTATGGCAATAATCAAGATTATGTTGGTCAATAATTAATATCATGATTATTAAATATGATTATTCATTGACTTTGAAAACATCCATGTATTGAACTTTAAAACAGATAATAATTTGAACAGTATCTTTTGAACTGTTGATTACCCTGAACGTATAATTCAACTGAAAAACCAATACAAAAATTAATTAAATAAATGATACATTACTAAAAAATTCATTAGATCAAATATGTTGTGGTGCACTGTCACAACCTAGCAAAGCAAAATAATCGTTTTTTCCGATTATGTTGTTTTCGTAATTGTGGCAGGCCAAAATCGTAATTGCGATTAAAATATGATTAATTGCACAGCCCTAACACACACACACACACACACACACACACACGCACTCAAGCACACACAGACGCACACACATACACACTTTTTGTCTAACACGCTAACACAGTTCTGTACTGTTACGCTGTTGTGTTCAGTCATTGTTCTTATGTTGAACATGAATACATTTACTTTGTAAGTGATTATGGGACGTATTTCTTCTTTATATTCATTTTCCTTCATACTTTATTGCCGTGAAATAGGTCTTAAATTCTATTCAAAGTGGTCTTAAAAAGGTGTTAAAAAGTCTTACATTTGAGTTGGCGAAACCTGCAGGAACCCTGTACAATAAAAAGTCCTGCATTCAAAATGTTACAAGTAAAAGTACAAAAGTATTAGCATCAAAATATAGTTAAAGTACCACCTGCAGAGGGATCTAGATGCAGGTGTTCTCTTCCCCATAGAGACCGCCTGGCTGCACATTATCCCTTGCATAAAGATAGATTGTGGGTCCCTTATAACATGTTGTACACAGTGGAAATAAACATTCTGGTTGACTCAACATCAGGGATCTTATACATTAAACTCCTTCTGAATCAAACCGTCACGGTAGCCTTACCTTACTGATCCCTCTTAAATTAGAAAAACACACGTTACTTTACCAGCAGAGAGAAAATGGATTATTAAATTATTAATGTGACTAATAAAGAGCAGTTTGATTATTAAGTATTATTCTGTTGATCGATGTCATTACATTTGGTGAAAAACACATAATGACTTGTTTATGACTCGTTTTGTCAAAGTTTAGGACTTGACTTGACTTGAACTTGCCCATCCTGACTTGAGACTTGACTTGGACTTGCAAAACAATGACTTGAGACTTGACTCGGACTTGAGCGCAAAGACTTGAGACTTGACTCGGACTTGCAAACCAATGACTTGGTCCCACCTCTGCAGATACCCCTCAGCCACAGTATGCAAAAACCTTCACTCAATACAAGACAATGGGATATACAGATACCCCTCAGCCACAGTATGCAAAAACCTTACCCCCTCTGTTGACCACACATACATTTAAGAATCTCTCCCATGCTGTGACCTAATCAGAGGAACAGTTTACAGTCTGCAATGTTAATACACTTGATCACACAATTTCCATAACAGTTGCCACTGTCATTTTTAGTTTATTTACAACCACATATATTTCCTCCCGGGACAGCTCAACATGGTCTCTGTCCAAGTGGCGGTCCAGCCTTGTCCCGCTGTACTCGCATCCTGCAATGGTGCAGGGATGGAGCCTAATGTTTGTCCGACCTTTGGCCAACAACAGCAGAATTTTTCTTTCAACTAAATTACGCACACTATCGTTCCTCTGCAGGTGCTTGCTCAGGGCGCAGTAGGAACTCTTACAGATCAGACAACCGATCGCCATCCTATCTGTATGCATGAGCATTTCGGTAATGTTACCAGTAGAATGTATTGAACCGGGGGCGACAAAAAAGGAAACGTGAAAAGACTCAATAAAGTTGCACTCAGCAACGACCCACTCTGTCCCACGAGGTCTAATACTGTCTCTGTGCTTATACTTCTTCAGTGACGATCTTGGCCATACTGTGGAGTGGAGCATGTGGTTTGCTGGGCACTTTTTGCATGCAGATATGGGTGATTTGCAGTGAGTGTTGATCGAATACAGCTACACGTGGTGATATTGTGGTTTTGGGGAAACCCTCAGCAGTTGGTCAGAAGAATCACTTTTTAACTATTTAACTATCACTATATGTGTGATATTATAATTATTCTAGTTATTCTCTCCTTGTCAGAGCCAGCCTTCAATCGTGGGACTTAGGTGTGTCGACTGGGAAAGCTGAATAAGTTGTAATCTGCATTTTATATTACTGAACTTTTACTTGATTATTTATATAATAAACGTTTGTAAACATTTGAACTTGAGGCCGCGTCCCTGTCCATCCTTTTATTCTTATCTGTGTGACTTGTCCTAAGAGCTCGTATTGGGGAACCCAGGTTAGCGTTAAGTATCCTAACCCCCTTTTATTATCGCAGCCCCCCCCTCCCCGGTGGGGCAGGTCTCATTTCAATCCAGCCGGATTGCCAGGGTTGTACCCCGGGGGAGGGAAAGGATACCCAGTCGAAGAGAGGTCATTCAGGCCTGCAATGGAAGGACACAGAGATGTCTGGGGTTTACATGGTTTTGGAAATAATTTATTTCCCTTCTTTTCTTCACATTCATCTTCAACCTTAATATTTTCTTTAATGCCCAAGGCCAACTGCCTTCTTTCACGGCATTCTGCTTCATCCTCCCAGTATTATAAACACTCTCTGTGAGTGTCCAGTTTTCTATAAGTCTTTAACTTTAACTTTATTTTTTTACCCTTCATTCCATCTTCATGTTCTTGTAATTTATTCTTTAGGTCTTTGATTTTGTATTTACTCAAAAAACCTCCCTTTGGAAATCCGAACATTTTCGTCCAGATATTTAATTTAGACAGACTGTTTTCACCATGTTTTGCTCGCATGACATCCACAATCGGACCCTCAGGAGGGTGTACAAGCCCCCTAAGCTTTGCTCCCATAACAAAGTCTTTAAGTGTTACCAAAACACTATTTTTCACCCGTCGGTGATGTGATATTTTGTTCCTCAGTACAAATCACACAAAGACTGATCGTAAACCCAGGCTACGATGGATATCCCAAATATCCTACTTTCGAGCAGTCCCTCTCATAAATGTCATGGAGTTTAATTACGTTTAACTTTAAACAATTTAGACACTGTACATCTCACCGAGTATTGAAAGCTTTTTGAGTTCGTTGGATCTCGTGAAGTCAATCGGTTCCACCCCGGCGCTGGTCCTCTCATCCCGTACGTTTTCTGTCGAGGAGAATCCGAGGATCCTGGAGCTAGCGACCACCAGCGTCCGTAGGTGTCCCCAATCGAACTTGCAGAGATCCTGCCGACAACGCCAATTGTTATGGAAATCTTAGACCCAGTCAATACTGTGGAGACACACGAGTCAGAATGATCAAACAATAAATGGTGAAACAGACAGTGTTGTCTTTCTGGTTATTTATTTGAAGCTTCAAATAAATAAGATACAAAGACACAGGTCTCACAGAGTATAGGATAGTCTGCAGGAGTGTGCGCAGTAGTAATAACATAGCAAGGCTTATATACAGGAAAGGTCGGGAAGCTCAGAAATCTGTGTTCACACGGTCTCATATTGTTATTAGACACCTGTCCTTGAGCTCAGAATAGGGAAGTTCTTGTGAGACTTTGTGTGAAGAAGAGTAGTGTCAACATAGTCTGCCAAATCAGCTCTGTGGCCTTGAAGCGCTTGGGAATAAAAAAAAACATTAGAGTATGCAGAGAAAACAGCACATAATAGGAAAATGGTACAGTAGTGTTAGACAATGCTTTTAGAAGCATTTGGTTTTAGCATATAAGGTAAGATAAAGAAAAGTCCACTACATGACTCGCTCTGCGGTTAAAACAGACGGTGCATGAATGCGGTTTTGCGGTAAGTGAAATTCGAGTGCTTTATTTATGTGTTAATGATTTTAATCAGCTACGTAATGAATGTTAAGGCTTGGGTTAGCGTGTAGCGAGTGGTAGCTACATCGGTGCTAACGATGCTAATCGTAGCCTCCAAGTTAAAATAATAGACTGTATATATAAAGGTTAAAACGAAATAGACAAGTGTTAAGTGGGATAATACTGTTGAACAAACGGCTTCTGTTTGAGGTTGATAAAATAACGTCATCCTTGTAACGTAGAGAGATATTTTATTATGTAGGTAGGAACTGTATGCATCGCTAAGGTTAATTTAAATTGAATATGCTCAAGTATGTAGACAAGTTAACGTTGAAATAGTGTATGTGAAATCAACCTCACAATAAGATGTGTATATTACAATTATTAATGTCATATTTCAAGATGATTACTTAGATAATACAATATGGTTGGTGGAGCTGGAGTTAATTATTGAGCTTACACGTTAACGTCACGGTCATCTGAAGAACGAACCCAAACCTTGTTGTTTTTATTAATTGCATTACCAAATGGGTATCAAATAAACAGTAAGCATTGGTAACACAACTTCCAAAGTTACAGTAAAATAAAAAGGACCCTGACTCGGACAATACACAATCCAACATGTTCAACAGAAGATAATCAGTTATATTGTTTGTACACATGGTACTTTACATATATATCTGTTTGTTTAAGGTGTCCAGGTGATGCAGACAGGCTGGACCAGAGAGTGAGAGACATAACTGGACTCCTCACAGCAGTGAACTTCAGCACAGGTACAGAGACTCTTTTTTCATACTGTACAAAGAATCAAGAAAGATATTGGTTTAAATGAATGAAGTATTGACTTGAATACACTGATATACATTCCATTAAACAATACTAAATACTAGATCACCTACACACCAGTTAAGTTGAGGGTTTTTTCCATGCAAAAAGTTACATTTAGATGTTAACAAGCACTATGATTTTGTCAATTCTAATGTAATGTATTGAAGGCAAAGATATTTAACACATAGTGAGAACTGCTACTATTTATCTCTCAATATTGTCTGTAAAACACGTGGTAAAAGTTATTCTTTCAGTGAGACAACAGAGCAAGCTTCTACAGTTGCACTACGTTTTGATAACAGTTCAATATTATTTTGATAATAACATATATTTCAATGTTGATGAACTTCATGCTTTTCATTCATAATCTGATCGTCTCTGTAGCTCACTGTTGAAATAAAAAAAAACATTACAATTACAAAATAATTCTATCCACAGCCCCTAAACACACAAACACACCGCTTTCATAAATAACACACTTGTTCTGCAATAATATGTTTTATGTTTCCTGTCATTTTTGTTAGGAAAGGACATGCCTGAAAGACACAACATTTTCTCCTTCTCTGAGGGTCAAGAAGAACATCCAAGAGGAACATTAAAAGCTGATGTTATGAGATTTTAAGACCAGTACAGGACATTCACTAAGAAACTACTTTTATTGTAAAAACAGTCAGCTGATCGAATGCAGCTATTTCCACATCTACACTCCATCAGCTGATTATTTCTATTTGCCTCACTTTATGAGCTTCACAACATGTACCTTGTTTTGCAACGTCACAAATAAATGGGGCCAATCTTCAGTCAGATGTGAATGTGTAATCTAACATTTTCAGTAAGAATAATGGACAAAAGGAGTGCAAATACAAATACAATTTATTGAAATGTGAACCAAAAGTTAATCAAATGTTTTAAATAAAAAGCACATACGGACAGAAGGTGTAAACTTATTAAATCTATAAGTAAACACATTTAGTCAAATAAAGTGACAGACTAGGCCTGTGCAGCTGGTATCAGCTTTGCCCAGCATGGGCTCCTCCATCAAGCCTGGTCCTCCTCGCTGAGGAAAGACCCTCAGTCCTCTCCAAACCAACAGACAGGACGTCCATCACACGGAGGTTTCTCCCTGAAGTCTCTGCTGCTCTCTGGACACCATGCTGTCTCAATCCGTCCACACTGAATATGAGAGGGGGAAAATGAAAATAATAAATGCTTTAGACAATAAGAAACATAAAGTTGACTGTTGAGTTGCTCAGTTTTTTTAGATTGTCAATACTATTATTGTATAACTAATATCTCAGGTTAAGAGGCACATTCAAATAAAGATTGGTCTTTAAATACATGTTGTCTTTTGAATTGTTTGTCTAAAGTTAAGGATCTAGAACTGGTACTTAGTTTTAATGATACAGTCTGGTTATTATGCTGTTTGGAGGAGGCCTCACATGTAAGAGCACTAACTAGCTACCATCACATGTACCTTAGCTTGACTTAAATGTATTAAATGTGTAATTAAGTGATGTCAAAATTAGGGCTGTCAAGTTAACGCGTTAATGTGTATTTGTTGTCCTCGGCCGCCCCGTAGTTTCAGAGCGCATGGAGTTTAAAATACCATCTACAAGCTGATGCTGACAGCCCCGCTGATGCTGACAGCCCCGCTCCTGCCGCCCGCTTGTGGCAGACCACACTTCCACGCTCACCGGCAGGCACCGACTGGCTATTGGGAGGACCGGGAGCGTGTGTGTATGTGTGGCCCGAGCGAGCGAGAGAGAGACCTTACGTGCATTGTTGTTGTTAGCATCTGGTGCTAGCTAGCTGCACTAACGGATATAAGGAGCTGTTTAAATGAAAACAGAGGAGCGCTCTATCCACACAACTGCGCCGATCACTTGACTTTATGCAGGTAGCCAGACAGTGGGACATTGTACGAAAAGTCAGCACACTCAGCACGGATAGTGCGCAACATGATTGCAGCGTCCAGGCAGCTCCCGTTCGAGCATATGCCTTGAGTTGCACATAGCTCCAACGATCCATCACTCACACACACACACACAAACACACACACACACACACCACACACACACACACACACACACACACACACACACACACACACACACACACACACACACTGTTAGGATCTGTCTGTGTTGGTGTTTTTCTTGTCTTTTTCTATCTTTGGGTTTCCTGTTTTATTTTGTAAAGTGTTCACCCCCGTTACCTGCCTGTCTGCTTTCTGTCTGTTTCCCTCCCCGATTACCCGATTGTGTTCACCTGGTACCTCTGTGTTTTCTCCTCCCTCCTCACCTGTCTCGTGTTTATGTTATTAGTCCTGGGTGTATTTAAGTTCTGGGTTTTCTGTCTCTCTTTGTCGGGTTGTCTTGTGTTATGACCAGTTAATCGGTGAGTGTTCCGTGCTGTCTTTGTGTAGCCTATATCTAGCCTTGAAATAAAGGAATTATTGTTACTCTAATCTGCATTTGGGTCCTGCTTCCTGCACACCGTAACAGCCACCGTAACATTACAACCCGACCAAAATATGGGCCCAGCAGATCCTTTTGAGCAGGAGCTATTGGAGTTTTCCTTTGCTTTGGATGACTGCTCGTATCGATGGTTGGGAGCGTCCAGGGTTCAGCAGCGAGAGGCTGTTCTGGCAGAGGCACGCCGGATTACTATGGAGAAGCCAGGCTTGGTTAAATTCTTATCGGGCAGGATTTGGGATTTTCTCACGGTGTGTTATCCCTTGCCTGACAGCCCCAGGCCTCCCAACTCCCGTTTTGATACCACACGCATCGGTGTGGTCCGTCTGGCGTCAGCCCCTGCTTCTCACCCAGTGTTTGCTACAGTCCAGGAGCCATTCGCTGGTACTCGTCTGGCCTTTGGAGGTCCACGGAGCCTCCAAACGGCTCCTAAAGGAAGGAGTCGCAAGGCCAAGTTGGCAGCACGAGCCCAAAGGGCCATGGTTCCAGACCCAGTTCTGGCCCCAGCAGCCATGGTCCTTGCTCCAGAACCGGTCCCGGCAGCCATGGATTCGGCTTCAGAACCGGACCTTACAGCCAAGATTCTGGCTTCAATTCCGGCTCCAGAGCCGGCCCATTCAGCCATGTTTCCGGCTCCAGAACTGGACCTTACAGCCATATTTCCGGCTCCAGAAACTGACCTTACAGCCATGTTTCCGGCTCCTGAACCGGACCTTACAGCCATGATTCTGGCTTCAGTACCGGCCCCAGTAGCCATGGTCCCGACTCCAGTTTCGGCTCCAGGACTGGCGTACCGGCCAACGCCAGCTCCCCGAGGCCTGTTGGCGTACCGGCCGACTCCAGCACCTCGTCTCCTGCTGGCTCCCCAGCCGACGCCAGCTCCCCGAGTCTTGTCGGCGTACCGGCCGACTCCAGCACCTCGTCTCCTGCTGGCTCTCCAGCCGACGCCAGCTCCCCGTGTCCTGTCGGCGTACCGACCGACACAAGTTCCTTCTCAAGACCCTTCTCAAGTCCCCTCTCAAGTCCCCTCTCGATTTCCCTCTCAAATTCCTTTTCAAGTCCCCTCTCAAGTCTCCTATCCAGTTCCCTCTCGAGTTGCCTCTCGAGCTACCTCTCGAGTCACCTCTCAAGTCACCCTTCAAGTCTCCTCTCGAGTTCCCTCTCGAGTTCCCTCTCAAGTCTCCTCTCGAGTTCCCTCTCAGGTCCCATCTCGAGTCTCTTCTCGAGTTCCCTCTCAAGTCATCTCTCGAGTCTCCTCTCGAGTTCCCTCTCGAGATTCCTCTCAAGTCACCTCTCCAGTCAACTCTCAAGTTTCCTCTCGAGTCCCATCTCAAGTCACCTCTCGAGTCACCTCTCGAGTTCCCTCTCGAGTCACCTCTCGAGTCCCCTCTCCAGTTTCTTCTCAAGTCCCCTCTCCAGTTCCCTCCCGAGTCCCCTCATCAGTTTCCTCTCAAGTTCCTTCTCAAGTCCCCTCTCCAGTTTCCTCTCAAGTTCCTTCTCGAGTCCCCTCTCGAGTCACCTCTCAAGTCCCCTTTCGAGTCACCTCTCGAGTTCCATCTCTAGTCTCTTCTCGAGTCACCTCTCGAGTTCCATCTCTAGTCCCTTCTCAAGTCCCTCCTCTAGTCACTTCTCTAGTCCCCTCTCTGGTCCCTTCCCGAGTCCCTCCTCTAGTCCCATCTCTAGTCCCTACTCAAGTCCCTCCTCTAGTCAATTCTCTAGTCCCTCCTCTAGTCCCTCCTCTAGTCCCTCCTCTAGTCCCTCCTCTAGTCCCCTCTCCAGTCCCCTCTCGAGTTCCCTCCTCTAGTCCCTCCTCTAGTCCCTCCTCTAGTCCCTCTTCTAGTCCCCTCTCTAGTTCCCCTCTCGAGTCCCCTCTCGAGTTCCCTTCTCTAGTCCTTTCCCTAGTCCCTCCTCAGGTCACTTCTCTAGTCCCATCTCCAGTTCCCTCTCGAGTTCCCTCTCGAGTCCCCTCTCCAGTTCCCTCTCGAGTCCCCTCTCCAGTGCCCTCTCGAGTTCCCTCCTCTAGTCCCTCCTCTAGTCCCTCCTTTAGTCCCCTCTCTAGTCCCTCCTCTAGTCCTCTCTCTAGTCCCTCTTCGAGTCCCCTCTCTAGTTCCCCTCGCGAGTTCCCTCTTGAGTTCCCTTCTCTAGTTCCTCCTCTAGTCCCTCCTCTAGTCTCTCCTCTAGTCCCCTCTCTAGTTCCCCTCTCGAGTCTCCTCTCGAGTCCCCTCTCGAGTCACATCTCAAGTCCCTACCCAATGTCCTGGTCCGTTGGAGGTTCCGCTGGTGGTCCTGCCAACTCCATGACCTGTCCCGTTGGAGGTCCCGTCGACTACTCCTCTGCCGGGGGTCCTACCAATCGTATGTCTGTCCCGTTGGAGGTCCCGCCGTCTACTCTCCTGCCGGGGGTCTTGCCAGCTCCTTGTCCTGTCACGTTGGAGGTCCCGCCGACTACTCTCCTGCCGGGGGTCCTGCCAACCCTTTGTCCTGTCCCGTTGGAGGTCCCGCCGTCTACTCTCCTGCCGGGGGTCCTGCCAACCCATTGTCCTGTCCCGTTGGAGGGCCCGCCGTCTACTCTCCTGCCGGGGGTCCTGCCAACCCTTTGTCCTGTCTCGTTGGAGGTCCCGCCGTCTACTCTCCTGCCGGGGGTCCTGCCAACCCTTTGTCCTGTGCCGTTGAAGGCCCCGCCGACTACTCTCCTGCCGGGGGTCCTGCCAACCCTTTGTCCTGTCCCCTTGGAGATCCCGCCGTCTACTCTCCTGCCGGGGGTCCTGCCAGCTCCTTGTCCTGTCTTGTTGGAGGTCCCACCGACTACTCTCTTGCCGGGGGTCCTGCCAACCCTTTGTCCTGTCTCGTTGGAGGTCCCACCGTCTACTCTCCTGCCGGGGGTCCTGCCAGCTCCTTGTCCTGTCTCGTTGGAGGTCCCACCGACTACTCTCCTGCCTGGGGTCCTGCCAACCCTTTGTCCGGTGCTGTTGGAGGTCCCGCCGACTACTCTCCTGCCTGGGGTCCTGCCAACCCTTTGTCCTGTCTCGTTGGAGGTCCCGCCGTCTACTCTCCTGCCGGGGGTCCTGCCAATCCCGTGTCATGGTCCTCTTCCGTGGGGGATCCTGCCGAGGCCTGTCCCACCAGCTCCGACACCGGGTCCTGCCCGGCCTCCGGCACTGTCCCGTCAGCGCCTTCCTGCCCGGCCTCCGGAGCTGTCTGGTCTTCGCCCTCGAGCCCGGCCCCCTGAGAGCCACGGTCTTCGCCCTCAAGCCCGGCCGCCTGAGAGCCGCGGTCTTCACCCTCGAGCCCGGCCCCCTGAGTGCCGCGGTCCTCGCCCTCGGGCCCGGTCCCCTGACTTTTCCTGCCTTCGCCCTCGGGCCCGGCCCCCTGACTCTTCCTGCCGCTGCCTTCGCCCCTCCATGGTCCCCACCTTGGACTCTGTCTTGCCCCCGGGCCGTCCGCCCGAGTCCCCCTTTTTGGACTCTGCCTTCCCCCCGGGCCGTCCGCCCGAGACCCCTTCCTGGTCCTCTGCCTTACCCCCGGGCCGTCTGCCCGACTTCCCCTTTTTGGACTCTTTCTTGCCCCCGGGCCGTCCGCCCGAGACCCCTTCCTGTTCCTCTGCCGTGCCCCTGGGCGGTCAGTTCAGTCCCGTCCTCCTGACCCCCTCCACCCACCCTGGTGGCTTAGTGATGCGTTTCATGTCCGCTTACCTTAGAAACGTAAAATGCCACGGCAGTGTGCAGATGGGGAGCATGTTAGCTTATCTTGGTAGCTTCAGCTAGCTCTGGAACTTCCAGCTCGGTGGCAGCAGGTCCCGCCTCGGCTCCGCCTCTTTGCCCTTATTTGGATCAGGCTGGAACAGGCGGGAGTTGAACTCTGACGTCACTGTCGAGCCGTTAGTGACCGACTCCGCCTACTAAGGGCTTCTCGGCAACTCTGCAGAATCCTATGGGTGACGTCACGGACCCTACGTCCATTTATATATACAGTCTATGGTTCCCATGCATTAGTAATTCGTTCCCACGCATTAGTAATTCGTGGCCATGAATTAATAATGTGTGGCCACGAATGAGTTATTATGTTCCCACGCATTAGTAATGCGTGGGAACACAATAATTATTACACAATAACTAAATCCAGATAGTCTATAGAAACTGATGACTGAGTGACAACACTATCTAAATTCTGTACCGTAGGCTACGGCTATTATCGCGAAGCATGGATCATTTTGATTTTATTTGATTTTCATTTGGGTATGAATTGTAAGAGAATATTTTAATCTGATCTGTTTATAGAGTTTCTTATAGTTTCTTAGATTCTGTGATACTGCAAACATGTGTTTGTGGTATCAGTCAAAGACTTCTCTGTAAGTTGAGGTCACAGGTCAAACGCTTCTCCCATATCCTGTGGGGGGAAGGTTTCAGGCTTGTCTGCGTTCCCTTGAGACAAGTAGATTATTGTCTCCCATCGGCTATTGATTAGGTAAACGCGGGCTTCTGTGGGCCCGCCTCTCCTCGTGGTGCTAGATGTTTTGTGGCTTTTGGAGCAGAAATGATCTTGGTGGACCACGGGACGGTGGGAAACTAAGATGATCTCCCGGCCGTATTTAATGTACTGTGTTCAATAAAACTCTCAGTGCTTTGGCTAACGACGGTTCCAGACTCCTTCATTCTACCTCAACATTGCAACAACAGAAGTTTATCTTCACAATTGGCATCTACGAACAGGATACCGAGATTTCTTCAGAAGACTGGTAAGTGCTTTTTTTTCAAATCTATTTGAACAACTGCCTTACCAGACTCTGTGATTGACGGTATCAACATTACTTGTGAAACTGCGCGAGTGCAATTTGTTTTGGTCTCTCCATGTACATTTGAAGGCTTAATCATAACCTGAGGAATCGGTGTCTGAGGGGGATTCTATCCTGGCCGGTTCTTCCTGTGATTGCTGCTGGGGCAAGTGCCAACAAAAGCAAGCACAGCTCATGTATAAAACAATAAGAATATTTGGGGCTAATAAATAACCTCGGAACATCGACTTTTAACGATTTCCGCTGTGTGTGTTTTCTAGAATGAAATTACTGGACAATCACACACTGCAAATATTCGGAGAGACCTTAAGGAAAGCATCAGCAAGGTGGAACCTCTGTTTCAAAAAGCAATGTGAGGATTTGTAATTGAAACAAATTGCCGAATTCTGGAGATTTCAACGGGTTAAATCAGACCAATCCGTTTTCGGGTGTCTGCTCAAGCCTGCACGAGGGAGGGCGAATTCCCCTCCCCCCTGTGGTGAACGGCACACGAGGAATGTTTAAGAACACAGACTTGTATTTTCTGTTAATCACACCATAAGCTCAAGAACTAAATGTAGCTATTAAATTGGAAGGGTGGTGGCAGAATATTACATTCACACTGTGTTTAATAAACTAACGGATTATTGAATTGGATGTTGTTTAAAAAAAATAATAAAAATAAGTACTGAATTAATTTAAAAATCTCTGCTCTCGGTCGGTTGAGCAGTTTTACCACTACATTTGCATAGTGGTTTTGATTGAGAATAAGGTAGTTTATTGCTCATCAACAGATTACTAGTAAATATGGCTGAGAAGAGCCCATATTAAACAGATATTTCAGTGCTCCCGTTGACGTTTCCGTAATTTCGGACTAAATTAAACTGGATGAATTTTTGGCCAGGGCGCTGATTTGTTGCGGGTTCATGTTTGTTTGTATAATTGTTTCGTGTTTGTTTGTCTACCCGCCGTCTTGTGCATGCTTTGTAACAACTAATAATGAATCAGTCCACAGCCAAGGTAAAATGAACTAAACTTTAGTTATCTCACTAAAAGTAAATTACTTGAAAAAAAAAAAAAAAAATGCATGATGTAGGGATGTAGAGCAAAATTATACATTGTAATCTAAATTTCCGCAAAAGGAAAATAAATAGCAAAAGGCGTCTTACACCCGGGAACCTCAGAGGCATCACTGCGGGTCATCTGTCTGCTCAAATAGGTCAATGTTGTATTATTTGTTTCATTTATTATTAATCTATGTATCGTATGGTAATAATGAAAATAAAAAAACCTAATGTATTGAACACATTCCGAAACAAAGCAGATAAGACAAGACTCAGACATAATGGTGATTGAACTTTTTTTTGCACGGTTGCTGCAAAATGAAAACTTTGTCATTATCTGTTTCCAACTGGCCACTGGAATTGGAAAATTGATATAAGTTGAAGTTCAATTACAGTTTTTAATATAGTTCAACATTCTTTATTAAACTGTTTCAAATTATTTCTAGTCAAAATCCCCTCCCTTTTCTTTACTCTGCTTGGTGCTGCAGAAGAAAAATAAAAAAAATAAAACGCAAGACACGGGGTCAGAGACAGGCGTGACCTCTGGAAGGAAAAGATAATCTGGGTGATTCTCACGAACTTGGTGTAACATGAGCCAAAACAGTTCGATGCAGATTTTGAAAATAATTGTTCTCATTAGTATCAACCAGGTTCTAAATGAACTAGTCCTAGTAAAAGAAAAGTTCTGTATATGTTTTAAAACACATTTTTAGAGAGTTTTAACGAGTCATTGACCAAATAAATTCATTACCGTAACACATTTTCAATTGATGATAACTAAATATTTGAGTAAATGTTTGGCATTTTATTTTTTAACGTATGCTGCTGTCAATAGTCACAAGTAGTCACATAGTGTAATAATTCAGGTAAATATATAATAATATAATAATTTTAGTTATTAACTTCATTACCGTAACACAATTTTATGTTCCACACATTGACTTTTACTGTGGTGTAAATTGTATAATTGATTGAAAAAAGACAATTTTAAAATATGAACAGACATACCAAACATTTCCTGTACAAAATGAAAATTTGAAGGTTTTCCATATTCCTATCAAAATATGAACTTATTAAGGAAGTGTTATGGTAATGAACAGAGCATGTCGGTAATGAAAAGCTTTTGTTATGGTAATGACCTTACATGGAGAAGAGATATACTATTGCTTTATAAATACTTTCGCTTTACGTATATATTCACACACACACAATTTTGAATTGCACCGTTACTTTTATATACTGTCTCTTTACACACACAATAGACAATAGTAACGTAACGTTTGTTACATGATACATAATGTACCTGTATAAAATCACCGCTGCCGGCAGGGACATCGCTCCTTGCATGGTCCTTGGAAAATGCGGCAGTGTTTTTCCACTCTAAACTTTTCCAGGGCTCTGTAGAAGTCAAACTGTTCAATGGGTGGTCCTTCAATGCAGATTCAGTCGAGATTTTCTGCTTTTATTCTTGCCCTGCCCTTGGTCTTTATGCGATTTTGAATGCTGAATCCACGTCCGCACCGCACCGTGCTCATTGGAATGACCGAGATTGCAGCCAGGAGCTTTGTGGTTTCAGGTAGGAAGCCAGCATGTTGTGTAGCCATGATCTTCACCAACTCCTGGAAGGAATTGTTGCTGTAGTTTGCATGGACCAGCTCCTTAAAAGGTGACCACTCTGCGCTGCAGGTGTCCGTGTCAACGATAGGTTCCCGTCCCGCTGGGCACAAGTGATCCAGGATGGTCTGCAGCTCATCGCGTCCAAATCGCGCACGTTCAGTGTTGTCCCGTGGCAGACACCATGGGTCAAATATGCGAAAAGCGGAAAAGAGGCCGATGTCGGGGAAACGATCTTCAATATTCTGGATGAGGGTGTCGAGGAAGCGCTGCCTTACACCATCCACGGCCTGCCGCATCGCCCTGGTGGCCTTTATCTTTTCTCCCTTAAAATACATCTCGCCGTTTTTCTCCACAATGTTGGCCAAGAATTCTTGGAATTTTAGGCCGCCTTCATCTCCAATCTGCATGACTCACAGCGCATTGATCGTTGAGGTTACAGCAGGCTGAACGTCATCAGTGTCCAGGATGACATGCATTTCTTTAAGCCGTGCTTGCCGAGAGCTGCTGTTGGAGAAGTATCCATAGATGCTGCCCACCGTCCTCTGGTAGCGCTGGAGGGATGGAATCGCCACAGCAGCCTGCTGGGCACAGAAGTTTAGCTTATGTGCAGCGCAGTGTGTGCCACCGATGGCTGGGTTTTCCCTTTTTAAAACGCGCCACGAACCCATTTTCTCTTCCAGTCATAACCGCTGCCCCATCTGTACGGACGCCAGTTATGTCGTTCAGGTCGATGTTGTAATTTTGCAACTGCTCCTTAATGGTTTGCGTTATGGTAGCAGCGTCGCATGCAGTATCTTTGTGTTGCACAAGTAGTGGGTTTCTAAGTCACCATCATTTATTAGGTTAACATATGTGCAAAGAAGCTTTTCCACCGAAATGTCCGTGGACTCGTCAGTCATGAGCCCCTTGAATGTTGAGTTATTTAACTTTGCAATGAAATCCTCCTTCAGCACATTACGGCGCACTGCATGTCCTGCACTATGTCGTTGTGAGGGCGTTCTCTGAAACTCGCAGTTCTGCCAAGGTTTCACATCCCTGCAGAATGCACAGTTCATTCAAGCTTTTGTTTTTGTGTGTCAGCAACAGTTCTTTTGCCAGGTAATACACGTTCCTCTTGGCCGCAATTACCGCCTTTGATCTGGCACAGACCATTCGATTAACGGCCACTTGAATGTTGTTTCTCCGTAAATGCTGTGCATCTAGCACTGCTTTGTGATCCACCCCCTTTATGTGCATCTCTATAGTCTTCACCCTGAAGTTGGACGTCCCCGAGGTGAACACGTTGTGCTTTTTTTCCCTTACACATAGTGTGCAATACATTTTATGACTTTGTTTATTATAGCACAACCACGGGAACTTCATTTTCCAGGTCCCGACAAACTTCCTTTTGTTGTGGCTGACCGGTTTCTCTTCGTGGCTTACGGGTGTAGAAGTGACATTGTCAGATGGCGTAGGCTCTGGATGGGGTGGGAGGCTAGATGACGACAACTCCGGCCCCGGGGCACCTGCACGGGCGGGGGATGCTGGCGGAGACTAGGATGGCGGCAACTCAGGCTCGGGCTGAGAGCCAACGGCAAGGCTCGCTGGCAGTACACTTTTTTCCGTCACAGGAACCGGCTTTGTTGGCGGCGAAAAAAATCCCACCAGCCTCCTTTGCCCCTCCAACAGAGGGATGTCATTTTCCTTTTTGTCATTTAAACCAGGGGTTCCCAAAGTGTGGGAAGGTGAGCCTCCCCTCAGAGAACATAATCACAGCCGCGCCCCGCCTCCCAATTATTATTGCTATTATTATTGTTGCTATAATGCAGGGGTATTCAATTGTATTGCAAAGAGAAAATGTAAGGTGAGAAAATGTCATAAAATGCTCTGTTTTCGCTACCTTCCTATTTTTTGATTGGCTGAGCGTCACCTCCTTAAAACATTAAACAATAGCTTTTTTAAACCTCTTTATCTTTAAGTTTTAAACATGTTGAGGTTAAGGATGGCAGCTTCCTCATACGTTGCACTCGGAGAGAAATAGTTGAGACGGAGATGTCTTTAGCAGCAGGGAGGAGTAACGTTTCACCAATGTTGTGAGGTTTACCTGTCTTAGCTATCCGTAACGCCACTCGGTATGATGCTTCGGTTGCCTTTGTATTCACAGTGCTAAATGTGTCAATGACATTTTTCTGTGACTGCAATTCCTTGAGCTTCCGGTCAAAAAACTCCTGTGGCTTGGTCACCAAACATGGGTGTTTCGTCTCAATATGACGCCGGAGTTTACATGGTCTCATACTGTCATTAGCTAGCACCTCGTTGCAGATAACACACTGTGGCAGTGGAGTGTCATCAGGACCGGTCCATGAACATCCTAGCTTCAAATAATCATTGTCATACTTCCTTCGTTTTCTGACAGACGCTGTCTCCTCTCTCACTTTAGGTAACTTCACTAAAAATCTATCCATATTTTGCAGCTCGCATAAAGTTAGCTGAAGTTAACTAGCTAGATTTCACTGTTTCTCTTTATTTTTTTCTGGCGGCTGCGCCTCCCTTGAAGCTCTCTGGAGCCCCCCAGGGGAGGCGCGCCTCACACTTTGGGAACCCCTGATTTAAACGATAAAAATTGTCGATCTTCTCTCGGATAAATCTTTTTTTTGGGCCGCCTCGGCTCGAGTTGAGGGCGCTCCGAGCTGAAAAAGGGCATCCAATGACGGCAAGATGGCCCCCTGGTGGAAACACTGGCTCAGTCTCTCTCTCTCTGTCTCTCTCTTTCTCAGTCTCTCTCTTTCTCTGTCTCTCCCTCTTTCTCACTCACTCTCTCTCTCACACACAATGTGAAGATGTCCTGTTCTAACCTCTCTCTTTCCTTCCTTATGTATCTGGGTTGCTGTACACTTTCTCTCTGTGCTTCACCACCCTCACCTTGGAAGCTGCCCTTTTCCTTTCCACCTTTTCTGAACTTAATTTCAAGAGGGATTCAGTATTCATTAAATAAATTAGATTCAAATAATATATATAAATTATTTCTTTATAGTTAAAGCCCACCATACATAGCTGCACACATTTCTTTCATTACCGCAACAATTTTGTTCATTACCGTAACAGCCTCCTATATGACATGGTAATGAATGCAGAGCATTACGGTAATGAATGACCATAACACTAGCTAGCATAATAGTTAGCATAGCCATGATGCTACAAAAGAAATATTTGCACTATCATTCTGGCTCTATAAAAGCAACTTTTCTATTGATTTTGGAATCAATAACTTTAAAAAAAACATTATATAATACCCCATTACGGTAATGACAGTTAGTAGTGTACACTGGGGTGTCAGTAAATTGAATCTTTAACATATCTATAGCTTGACCTTGAAGGGACATCTTACCTTGTCTTATCTTGCATCTTCTCTTCCATGCAATGCATCATGGGTAAAAAAAAAACTAATTTAAACAAACAGGAATTGTAATGGGGCCAAATAGGCAGTGCATCGGTAATGAACTTCACATGCTCCGGACACACATATTAATCCAAAAATATTTTAATTCATAAATCTTAGACCCAAAATAATTATATTACCAGTAAGAATGTACCATTTCAACAATTTTTTGTATTTATGTATGTATTAAATTGTGCAGATTTATTGTGATATTTTGGGGTTAAATGTAAAAAAATAAACTCCGGACGCATTACGGTAATGAATTTCTACATGGAAAAATGGTGAAAAAAATATGAATTACTACCTCAACTACAAAAATAGCAATAGTACCACATACAATACACAATGCAGTTTGATATAGAATTGATTATTTTGATTATTTTTGTAATTTTGTCTGTCAATTCCTCACAGAAATGACCAAAGGTGGTTTCGTGAGAATCACCCATCTGAAGCAGACCACAGCACGGTGCGTTGGGGGTTTTATGAGCCTGAGCACAAAGGAATATCTAATTTCAGCACTCTTTCTATCTGTATAGCCACTGGTGTAAAGTAACTAAGTTCATAAACTCAACAAGTACTATACTTGGGCACAATTTTGAGATACTGGTACTTTATTTGAGTAGTTAAATGTTTTGCTACTTTATTCTTCTGCTCCACTACAGTTCAGTGGTACATGGTGTATTTCTGCTCCACTACATGTATTTAATACCTTTTAGTTACTTTCAGATGTGGATGAATGATGTGAAATCTAATCAAGTGTTGAATCAGACTTTAGTTCCACCTGGAGTAAATCCACCAGCTACCATGCAGAATACAAAGTACTTCAAACTAGCTGCACCTTCACCAGCTTTGAGAACACTTTCATGATCAATCATTATAAAACATATCATATATATTATTCTGAAATAAACCAATCTGCACAGTGACTAATTTTACTGTCGCTATTTTCACTATATTTTGATGACAATACTTTTATACTTTTACTTGAGTAACATTTTGAATGCAGTACTTTTACTGTAACTTAGTATTCCTACACTCTGGTACTTCTACTTGTACTCAAGAACAAGATCTGAGTACCTAAGCTAACGTTAGCCAGAAACCTTCCATTTTGACACAACAGAACAATGGGGTAATGTAAAGTAATTAGTGCGAATGCTGTTTACAGCATTCCACTATAGTGCTTCAAATCTTTATTCTTCCCCTTATTAGTGCGAATGCTGTTTACAGCATTCCACTATAGTGCTTCAAATCTTTATTCTTCCCCTTATTATTATTATTATTAGTGCGAATGCTGTTTACAGCATTCCCACTATAGTGCTTCAAATCTTTATTCTTCCCCTTATTAGTGCGAATGCTGTTTACAGCATTCCACTATAGTGCTTCAAATCTTTATTCTTCCCCTTATTATTATTAGTGCGAATGCTGTTTACAGCATTCCACTATAGTGCTTCAAATCTTTATTCTTCCCCTTATTATTAGTGCGAATGCTGTTTACAGCATTCCACTATAGTACTTCAAATCTTTATTCTTTCCCTTATTATTATTTCAGCCAATACTTTGGCACTCCATAACTTCAGCTTATTTTCAGCTACAGAAACCATTCAAATATTAAACTATTCAGCCTGTTCAGGAATCGATGGGAAACTTTCAACTTTTTTAAAATATTTCATACTTTTTGAAATATTCAGCTTTTTAAACTCTTTTTTTTAACATTGAAGTCAATGGGAAGAGCCTTCAAATCCACTTTTCCTACACTTTGCGCCAAATGCATCTCCTTCCACATAATTTCAGCCAGACACTTCATTCCAACTTTCAAATGATCACAATACCTTCAGCTATAAAACTTGTATAAAAGATTTTTTATATCTTTTCAACTTTTTGAGATATTGAATTTAGTTTGGAGCTTGGTAGAGAGGCCTTTTCCAGATCTTAACATTGGAGTGGATGGAGCAGCTCGTTAACTCTAGAGTGCTTTGATCTCAAAACAGAGTGCAGGACAGCTCAAAATTCTCCCCCAATTTTTTTTTAAACTTGCCATACTTCCCAAACCCTACACTCCTCAGACATATTTTTTCATGGAAAACGTAGGAAAACCTCTCCTAGCTTGGAAAATAAAGAAAAAATAAGAACAAATATTAAAGAAAATGCCTCTTGAGGGCATTAAGTGACAAAAACGTTCAACATTCCTCCATTGAAGCCCATTGTAATTTCAGGCAGATATTTCCTCACGGTAGCAGCCGCACACCTTTAGTTAAACTGCCAAAAAGGCCACATTATTAACCCAAAACTACACAAAAATTACACTTCAGATACTCAACTTCCTTGACATGCTTCACGTTTTGAAATTTCACAGATATCTGTTACGGTTCTTCCACAAAACGTTCACATGTAAAAGGTCCATCTCTCATTCAGAACAATGGAAACCTGTGATCTCTACAGAGCTCGTTAGTTCAAATATAAACACCTGTGTAATGGAACACGATGATGTCATCGCTCCAACTGACATGCAGCAGACTTCAGGTAGCAGTGTGCTAACAGTCCAACTGCCATGCAGCAGACTTCAGGTAGCAGTGTGCTAACAGTCCAGCTGCCATGCAGCAGACTTCAGGTAGCAGTGTGCTAACAGTCCAACTGCCATGCAGCAGACTTCAGGTAGCAGTGTGCTAACAGTCCAGCTGCCATGCAGCAGACTTCAGGTAGCAGTGTGCTAACAGTCCAGCTGCCATGCAGCAGACTTCAGGTAGCAGTGTGCTAACAGTCCAACTGCCATGCAGCAGACTTCAGGTAGCAGTGTGCTAACAGTCCAACTGACACGCAGCAGACTTCAGGTAGCAGTGTGCTAACAGTCCAACTGCCATGCAGCAGACTTCAGGTAGCAGTGTGCTAACAGTCCAACTGACATGCAGCAGACTTCAGGTAGCAGTGTGCTAACAGTCCAGCTGACATGCAGCAGACTTCAGGTAGCAGTGTGCTAACAGTCCAGCTGACATGCAGCAGACTTCAGGTAGCAGTGTGCTAACAGTCCAGCTGACATGCAGCAGACTTCAGGTAGCAGTGTGCTAACAGTCCAGCTGACATGCAGCAGACTTCAGGTAGCAGTGTGCTAACAGTCCAGCTGACATGCAGCAGACTTCAGGTAGCAGTGTGCTAACAGTCCAGCTGACACGCAGCAGACTTCAGGTAGCAGTGTGCTAACAGTCCAGCTGACATGCAGCAGACTTCAGGTAGCAGTGTGCTAACAGTCCAACTGCCATGCAGCAGACTTCAGGTAGCAGTGTGCTAACAGTCCAACTGACACGCAGCAGACTTCAGGTAGCAGTGTGCTAACAGTCCAACTGCCATGCAGCAGACTTCAGGTAGCAGTGTGCTAACAGTCCAACTGACATGCAGCAGACTTCAGGTAGCAGTGTGCTAACAGTCCAGCTGACATGCAGCAGACTTCAGGTAGCAGTGTGCTAACAGTCCAACTGCCATGCAGCAGACTTCAGGTAGCAGTGTGCTAACAGTCCAACTGACACGCAGCAGACTTCAGGTAGCAGTGTGCTAACAGTCCAACTGCCATGCAGCAGACTTCAGGTAGCAGTGTGCTAACAGTCCAACTGACACGCAGCAGACTTCAGGTAGCAGTGTGCTAACAGTCCAACTGCCATGCAGCAGACTTCAGGTAGCAGTGTGCTAACAGTCCAGCTGACATGCAGCAGACTTCAGGTAGCAGTGTGCTAACAGTCCAACTGACACGCAGCAGACTTCAGGTAGCAGTGTGCTAACAGTCCAACTGCCATGCAGCAGACTTCAGGTAGCAGTGTGCTAACAGTCCAGCTGCCATGCAGCAGACTTCAGGTAGCAGTGTGCTAACAGTCCAACTGCCATGCAGCAGACTTCAGGTAGCAGTGTGCTAACAGTCCAGCTGCCATGCAGCAGACTTCAGGTAGCAGTGTGCTAACAGTCCAGCTGCCATGCAGCAGACTTCAGGTAGCAGTGTGCTAACAGTCCAACTGCCATGCAGCAGACTTCAGGTAGCAGTGTGCTAACAGTCCAACTGACACGCAGCAGACTTCAGGTAGCAGTGTGCTAACAGTCCAACTGCCATGCAGCAGACTTCAGGTAGCAGTGTGCTAACAGTCCAACTGACATGCAGCAGACTTCAGGTAGCAGTGTGCTAACAGTCCAGCTGACATGCAGCAGACTTCAGGTAGCAGTGTGCTAACAGTCCAGCTGACATGCAGCAGACTTCAGGTAGCAGTGTGCTAACAGTCCAGCTGACATGCAGCAGACTTCAGGTAGCAGTGTGCTAACAGTCCAGCTGACATGCAGCAGACTTCAGGTAGCAGTGTGCTAACAGTCCAGCTGACATGCAGCAGACTTCAGGTAGCAGTGTGCTAACAGTCCAGCTGACACGCAGCAGACTTCAGGTAGCAGTGTGCTAACAGTCCAGCTGACATGCAGCAGACTTCAGGTAGCAGTGTGCTAACAGTCCAACTGCCATGCAGCAGACTTCAGGTAGCAGTGTGCTAACAGTCCAACTGACACGCAGCAGACTTCAGGTAGCAGTGTGCTAACAGTCCAACTGCCATGCAGCAGACTTCAGGTAGCAGTGTGCTAACAGTCCAACTGACATGCAGCAGACTTCAGGTAGCAGTGTGCTAACAGTCCAGCTGACATGCAGCAGACTTCAGGTAGCAGTGTGCTAACAGTCCAACTGCCATGCAGCAGACTTCAGGTAGCAGTGTGCTAACAGTCCAACTGACACGCAGCAGACTTCAGGTAGCAGTGTGCTAACAGTCCAACTGCCATGCAGCAGACTTCAGGTAGCAGTGTGCTAACAGTCCAACTGACACGCAGCAGACTTCAGGTAGCAGTGTGCTAACAGTCCAACTGCCATGCAGCAGACTTCAGGTAGCAGTGTGCTAACAGTCCAGCTGACATGCAGCAGACTTCAGGTAGCAGTGTGCTAACAGTCCAACTGACACGCAGCAGACTTCAGGTAGCAGTGTGCTAACAGTCCAACTGACATGCAGCAGACTTCAGGTAGCAGTGTGCTAACAGTCCAGCTGACATGCAGCAGACTTCAGGTAGCAGTGTGCTAACAGTCCAACTGACACGCAGCAGACTTCAGGTAGCAGTGTGCTAACAGTCCAACTGCCATGCAGCAGACTTCAGGTAGCAGTGTGCTAACAGTCCAACTGACACGCAGCAGACTTCAGGTAGCAGTGTGCTAACAGTCCAGCTGACACGCAGCAGACTTCAGGTAGCAGTGTGCTAACAGTCCAACTGACATGCAGCAGACTTCAGGTAGCAGTGTGCTAACAGTCCAGCTGACATGCAGCAGACTTCAGGTAGCAGTGTGCTAACAGTCCAGCTGACACGCAGCAGACTTCAGGTAGCAGTGTGCTAACAGTCCAGCTGACATGCAGCAGACTTCAGGTAGCAGTGTGCTAACAGTCCAGCTGACATGCTCAGACTTCAACAGTCCAGCTGTGAAGACGATTCTGGACAGTCTTGAGATTTCTCCAAATGCCGTTGCCATGGCAACACAATGCTCGCCTTGAAACACGGTTTTCTCATAGCTTCAGTGAAAATACTCCAAACAGCCCAGAACTTCACAGGTTTGATAACGATGCAGCCATCAATGCATCTAAGCGTAGTATGGGGTGTCATCAAATGTCGTCGCCATGGCGACAGACCACTCGCCATAAAACACGATGAGGCTGTAAGTCCAATGGACACGGTCCAATCGTCCCCCAATCTTCACTTGTATATCACCGGTCCATGCCTCAACAGCTCTACGCCAAATCTGAGATCTCACCATATGCCGTTTCCATGGAAACGCATCCCTCGCCATAAAATATGATGTCGCTATAACTCCTATGAAAATGTTCAAAGAGTGCGCAAACTTCACATGTGTGCTAACAGTCCAGCCGTGAAGACATCTACGTGACAGTTTTGAGATTTCTTCAAATGCCGTTGCCATGGCAACACAATGCTCACCATGAAACACGGCTTTCTCATAACTTCAGTGAAAATACTCGAAATGGCCCAAAACTTCACAGGTTTGGTAACAATGCAGCACATCTAAGAGTATTATGGGATGTCATCAAATGCCGTTGCCATGACAGATCATTCACCATCAAGTTAGTTCAAAAGTTTCCCAAGCCTTTTTACTTTCTTTTCTCATCTTAATACAAATTCATTCACTACTACTTACATCTGATATTTAACTCCTTCAGCCTATTTTCAGCTGCAGAACCCATTCAACTATTACATTATTCAGCTATTTCAGGACATCAAGGCTATACATGTTGTTGTTTATACCTTTTTTAAACCTTTTCTTTGAAATATTCAGCTTTTTCTGCATTTTCTTTGCTAAAAGCAGCTACCATTCAGCTAATAACATATTCAGCTTTTTCTGCATTTTCAGCTAAATTCAGCCATAAATGTTCACAGTTTACAGCATTCGCACGCATTTTCTGCAAGAAATGCATTTTCTAGTTATTATTATTATTTCAGCCAATACTTTGGCTTTCCATAACTTCAGCTTATTTTCAGCTACAGAAACCATTCAAATATTAAACTATTCAGCCTGTTCAGGAATCGATGGGAAACCTTCAACTTTTTCAAAATATGTTATACTTTTTGAAATATTCAGCTTTTTACACTCTTTTTTTAACATTGAAGTCAATGGGAAGAGCCTTCAAATCAGCCAATACTTTAGCTCTCCATAACTTCGGCTTACTTTCGGCTACAGAAACCATTCAAATATTAAACTATTCAGCCTGTTCAGGAATCGATGGGAAACCTTCAACTTTTTCAAAATATTTCATACTTTTTGAAATATTCAGCTTTTTAAACTCTTTTTTTAACATTGAAGTCAATGGGAAGAGCCTTCAAATCAGCCAATACTTTAGCTCTCCATAACTTCAGCTTACTTTCGGCTACAGAAACCATTCAAATATTAAACTATTCAGCCTGTTCAGGAATCGATGGGAAACCTTCAACTTTTTCAAAATATTTCATACTTTTTGAAATATTCAGCTTTTTAAACTCTTTTTTTAACATTGAAGTCAATGGGAGATGCCTTCAAATCCTGTTTTCCTACACTTTGCGCCAAATGCATCTCCTTCCACATAATTTCAGCCAGACACTTCATTCCAACTTTCAAATGATCACAATACCTTCAGCTATAAAACTTGTATAAAATAATTTTGATATCTTTTCAACTTTTTGAGATATTGAATTTAGTTTGGAGCTTGGTAGAGAGGCATTTTTAAGATGTTTACATTAGAGTGGATGGAGCAGCTCATTAACTCTAGAGTGCTTTGATCTCAAAACAGAGTGCAGGACAGCTCAAAATTCTCCCCCAAAAATGTTTTAAACTTGCCATACTTCCCAAACCCTACACTCCTCAGACATATTTTTTCATGGAAAACGTAGGAAAACCTCTCCTAGCTTGGAAAATAAAGAAAAAATAAGAAAAAATATTAAAGAAAATGCCTCTTGAGGGCATTAAGTGACAAAAACGTTCAACATTCCTCCATTGAAGCCCATTGTAATTTCAGGCAGATATTTCCTCACGGTAGCAGCCGCACACCTTTAGTTAAACTGCCAAAAAGGCCACATTATTAACCCAAAACTACACAACAATTACACTTCAGATACTCAACTTCCTTGACATGCTTCACGTTTTGAAATTTCACAGATATCTGTTACGGTTCTTCCACAAAACGTTCACATGTAAGAGGTTCATCTCTCATTCAGAACAATGGAAACCTGTGATCTCTACAGAGCTCGTTAGTTCAAATATAAACACCTGTGTAATGGAACACGATGATGTCATCACTCCAACTGCCATGCAGCAGACTTCAACAGTCCAGCTGTGAAGACGATTCGGGACAGTCTTGAGATTTCTCCAAATGCCGTTGCCATGGCAACACAATGCTCGCCTTGAAACACGGTTTTCTCATAGCTTCAGTGAAAATACTCCAAACAGCCCAGAACTTCACAGGTTTGATAACGATGCAGCCATCAATGCATCTAAGCGTAGTATGGGGTGTCATCAAATGTCATCGCCATGGCGACAGACCACTCGCCATGAAACACGATGAGGCTGTAAGTCCAATCGACACTGTCCAATCGTCCCCCAATCTTCACTTGTATATCACCGGTCCATGCCTCAAGAGCTCTACGCCAAATCTGAGATCTCACCATATGCCGTTTCCATGGAAACGCATCCCTCGCCATACAACTTGATGTCGCTATAAGTCCAATGGACACGGTCCAATCGTCCCCCAATCTTCACTTGTATATCACCGGTCCATGCCTCCACAGCTCTACGCCAAATCTGAGATCTCACCATATGCCGTTTCCATGGAAACGCATCCCTCGCCATAAAATATGATGTCACTATAACTCCTATGCAAATGTTCAAAGAGTGCGCAAACTTCACATGTGTGCTAACGGCCCGTCCACACAGCAGCTTTGAACAAATCTTGAAAATCTAGGAGCTGGGCGTGTCTGACAGCTTGGGGATTTTTTGCGAGCAACACGACCAACAACCAATCACATGAATCTCCCGCCCCCGACATACAAAGCAAAAAAAAACGGGGATTTTATGCGAGCAATATATATATATATAAACTCCCCAAACAGGCGAAAACCTACCAGTTTCACCCACTGTCTCTGCCACCTCCCTCCATGCCTGGTTCCTCCGGTTTGTATCCCGGTAAATAGTCTGGTCGTAAAGAACCGGGTGATTTGCTACCGTAATTTCTCGTTTGGAATATGAGGAAATGAACTGCGGGTCTGGTTCTCCCAGCTTGCACGCGGTTTGATTGGCTAGCGCTTGAAATGTCAGATTTGCATAAACGGATCTGATTGGCTGTCGCTTCCAGCTCAGCCTCAAAAGTTGAACATTGTTCAACTTTGGAATCCTGAACATCCTGGAAATCCTGGAAATCTTCGCCTCGCCCCCCCACAATGCAGTTCGGCGACAAGCGAGGGAAAGTGACGTCATCCCCATTCAAAGTTAATGGGCGGAGACGCGCTGGAAGCGGTGGACAAATCGCCAAAAGCTGCTGTGTGGACGGGCCGTAACAGTCCAGCCGTGAAGACATCTACGTGACAGTTTTGAGATTTCTTCAAATGCCGTTGCCATGGCAACACAATGCTCACCATGAAACACGGTTTTCTCATAACTTCAGTGAAAATACTCGAAATGGCCCAAAACTTCACAGGTTTGGTAACAATGCAGCCATCAACACATCTAAGAGTATTATGGGATGTCATCAAATGCCGTTGCCATGGCGACAGATCATTCACCATCAAGTTAGTTCAAAAGTTTCCCAAGCCTTTTTACTTTCTTTTCTCATCTTAATACAAATTCATTCACTACTACTTACATCTGATATTTAACTCCTTCAGCCTATTTTCAGCTGCATAACCCATTCAACTATTACATTATTCAGCTATTTCAGGACATCAAGGCTATACATGTTGTTGTTTATACCTTTTTTAAACCTTTTCTTTTAAATATTCAGCTTTTTCTGCATTTTTTTAGCTAAAAGCAGCTACCATTCAGCTAATAACATATTCAGCTTTTTCTGCATTTTCAGCTAAATTCAGCCATAAATGTTCACAGTTTACAGCATTCGCACGCATTTTCTGCAAGAAATGCATTTTCTAGTTATTAGTGCGAATGCTGTTTACAGCATTCCACTATAGTGCTTCAAATCTTTATTCTTCCCCTTATTATTATTTCAGCCAATACTTTGGCACTCCATAACTTCAGCTTATTTTCAGCTACAGAAACCATTCAAATATTAAACTATTCAGCCTGTTCAGGAATCGATGGGAAACTTTCAACTTTTTCAAAATATTTCATACTTTTTGAAATATTCAGCTTTTTAAACTCTTTTTTTTAACATTGAAGTCAATGGGAAGAGCCTTCAAATCCACTTTTCCTACACTTTGCGCCAAATGCATCTCCTTCCACATAATTTCAGCCAGACACTTCATTCCAACTTTCAAATGATCACAATACCTTCAGCTATAAAACTTGTATAAAATAATTTTGATATCTTTTCAACTTTTTGAGATATTGAATTTAGTTTGGAGCTTGGTAGAGAGGCCTTTTTAAGATTGTTACATTAGAGTGGATGGAGCAGCTCATTAACTCTAGAGTGCTTTGATCTCAAAACAGAGTGCAGGACAGCTCAAAATTCTCCCCCAAAAATGTTTTAAACTTGCCATACTTCCCAAACCCTACACTCCTCAGACATATTTTTTCATGGAAAACGTAGGAAAACCTCTCCTAGCTTGTAAAATAAAGAAAAAATAAGAAAAAATATTAAAGAAAATGCCTCTTGAGGGCATTAAGTGACAAAAACGTTCAACATTCCTCCATTGAAGCCCATTGTAATTTCAGGCAGATATTTCCTCATGGTAGCAGCCGCACACCTTTAGTTAAACTGCCAAAAAGGCCACATTATTAAACCAAAACTACACAAAAATTACACTTCAGATACTCAACTTCCTTGACATGCTTCACGTTTTGAAATTTCACAGATATCTGTTACGGTTCTTCCACAAAACGTTCACATGTAAGAGGTTCATCTCTCATTCAGAACAATGGAAACCTGTGATCTCTACAGAGCTCGTTAGTTCAAATATAAACACCTGTGCAATGGAACACGATGATGTCATCACTCCAACTGCCATGCAGCAGACTTCAACAGTCCAGCTGTGAAGACGATTCGGGACAGTCTTGAGATTTCTCCAAATGCCGTTGCCATGGCAACACAATGCTCGCCTTGAAACACGGTTTTCTCATAGCTTCAGTGAAAATACTCCAAACAACCCAGAACTTCACAGGTTTGATAACGATGCAGCCATCAATGCATCTAAGCGTAGTATGGGGTGTCATCAAATGTCATCGCCATGGCGACAGACCACTCGCCATGAAACACGATGAGGCTGTAAGTCAAATCGACACTGTCCAATCGTCCCCCAATCTTCACTTGTATATCACCGGTCCATGCCTCAAGAGCTCTACGCCAAATCTGAGATCTCACCATATGCCGTTTCCATGGAAACGCATCCCTCGCCATACAACTTGATGTCGCTATAAGTCCAATGGACACGGTCCAATCGTCCCCCAATCTTCACTTGTATATCACCGGTCCATGCCTCCACAGCTCTACGCCAAATCTGAGATCTCACCATATGCCGTTTCCATGAAAACGCATCCCTCGCCATAAAATATGATGTCACTATAACTCCTATGCAAATGTTCAAAGAGTGCTCAATCTTCACATGTGTGCTAACAGTCCAGCCGTGAAGACATCTACGTGACAGTTTTGAGATTTCTTCAAATGCCGTTGCCATGGCAACACAATGCTCACCATGAAACACGGTTTTCTCATAACTTCAGTGAAAATACTCGAAATGGCCCAAAACTTCACAGGTTTGGTAACAATGCAGCCATCAACACATCTAAGAGTATTATGGGATGTCATCAAATGCCGTTGCCATGGCGACAGATCATTCACCATCAAGTTAGTTCAAAAGTTTCCCAAGCCTTTTTACTTTCTTTTCTCATCTTAATACAAATTCATTCACTACTACTTACATCTGATATTTAACTCCTTCAGCCTATTTTCAGCTGCATAACCCATTCAACTATTACATTATTCAGCTATTTCAGGACATCAAGGCTATACATGTTGTTGTTTATACCTTTTTTAAACCTTTTCTTTTAAATATTCAGCTTTTTCTGCATTTTTTTAGCTAAAAGCAGCTACCATTCAGCTAATAACATATTCAGCTTTTTCTGCATTTTCAGCTAAATTCAGCCATAAATGTTCACAGTTTACAGCATTCGCACGCATTTTCTGCAAGAAATGCATTTTCTAGTTATTATTATTATTTCAGCCAATACTTTGGCTTTCCATAACTTCAGCTTATTTTCAGCTACAGAAACCATTCAAATATTAAACTATTCAGCCTGTTCAGCAATCGATGGGAAACCTTCAACTTTTTCAAAATATGTTATACTTTTTGAAATATTCAGCTTTTTACACTCTTTTTTTAACATTGAAGTCAATGGGAAGAGCCTTCAAATCAGCCAATACTTTAGCTCTCCATAACTTCAGCTTATTTTCAGCTACAGAAACCATTCAAATATTAAACTATTCAGCCTGTTCAGGAATCGATGGGAAACCTTCAACTTTTTCAAAATATGTTATACTTTTTGAAATATTCAGCTTTTTAAACTCTTTTTTTAACATTGAAGTCAATGGGAAGAGCCTTCAAATCAGCCAATACTTTAGCTCTCCATAACTTCAGCTTACTTTCGGCTACAGAAACCATTCAAATATTAAACTATTCAGCCTGTTCAGGAATCGATGGGAAACCTTCAACTTTTTCAAAATATTTTATACTTTTTGAAATATTCAGCTTTTTAAACTATTTTTTTAACATTGAAGTCAATGGGAGATGCCTTCAAATCCTGTTTTCCTACACTTTGCGCCAAATGCATCTCCTTCCACATAATTTCAGCCAGACACTTCATTCCAACTTTCAAATGATCACAATACCTTCAGCTATAAAACTTGTATAAAATAATTTTGATATCTTTTCAACTTTTTGAGATATTGAATTTAGTTTGGAGCTTGGTAGAGAGGCATTTTTAAGATGTTTACATTAGAGTGGATGGAGCAGCTCATTAACTCTAGAGTGCTTTGATCTCAAAACAGAGTGCAGGACAGCTCAAAATTCTCCCCCAAAAATGTTTTAAACTTGCCATACTTCCCAAACCCTACACTCCTCAGACATATTTTTTCATGGAAAACGTAGGAAAACCTCTCCTAGCTTGGAAAATAAAGAAAAAATAAGAAAAAATATTAAAGAAAATGCCTCTTGAGGGCATTAAGTGACAAAAACGTTCAACATTCCTCCATTGAAGCCCATTGTAATTTCAGGCAGATATTTCCTCACGGTAGCAGCCGCACACCTTTAGTTAAACTGCCAAAAAGGCCACATTATTAACCCAAAACTACACAACAATTACACTTCAGATACTCAACTTCCTTGACATGCTTCACGTTTTGAAATTTCACAGATATCTGTTACGGTTCTTCCACAAAACGTTCACATGTAAGAGGTTCATCTCTCATTCAGAACAATGGAAACCTGTGATCTCTACAGAGCTCGTTAGTTCAAATATAAACACCTGTGTAATGGAACACGATGATGTCATCACTCCAACTGACATGCAGCAGACTTCAACAGTCCAGCTGTGAAGACGATTCGGGACAGTCTTGAGATTTCTCCAAATGCCGTTGCCATGGCAACACAATGCTCGCCTTGAAACACGGTTTTCTCAAAGCTTCAGTGAAAATACTCCAAACAGCCCAGAACTTCACAGGTTTGATAACGATGCAGCCATCAATGCATCTAAGCGTAGTATGGGGTGTCATCGCCATGGCGACAGACCACTCGCCATGAAACACGATGAGGCTGTAAGTCAAATCGACACTGTCCAATCGTCCCCCAATCTTCACTTGTATATCACCGGTCCATGCCTCAAGAGCTCTACGCCAAATCTGAGATCTCACCATATGCCGTTTCCATGGAAACGCATCCCTCGCCATAAAATATGATGTCACTATAACTCCTATGCAAATGTTCAAAGAGTGCGCAAACTTCACATGTGTGCTAACGGCCCGTCCACACAGCAGCTTTGAACAAATCTTGAAAATCTAGGAGCTGGGCGTGTCTGACAGCTTGGGGATTTTTTGCGAGCAACACGACCAACAACCAATCACATGAATCTCCCGCCCCCGACATACAAAGCAAAAAAAAACGGGGATTTTATGCGAGCAATATATATATATATATAAACTCCCCAAACAGGCGAAAACCTACCAGTTTCACCCACTGTCTCTGCCACCTCCCTCCATGCCTGGTTCCTCCGGTTTGTATCCCGGTAAATAGTCTGGTCGTAAAGAACCGGGTGATTTGCTACCGTAATTTCTCGTTTGGAATATGAGGAAATGAACTGCGGGTCTGGTTCTCCCAGCTTGCACGCGGTTTGATTGGCTAGCGCTTGAAATGTCAGATTTGCATAAACGGATCTGATTGGCTGTCGCTTCCAGCTCAGCCTCAAAAGTTGAACATTGTTCAACTTTGGAATCCTGAACATCCTGGAAATCCTGGAAATCTTCGCCTCGCCCCCCCACAATGCAGTTCGGCGACAAGCGAGGGAAAGTGACGTCATCCCCATTCAAAGTCAATGGGCGGAGACGCGCTGGAAGCGGTGGACAAATCGCCAAAAGCTGCTGTGTGGACGGGCCGTAACAGTCCAGCCGTGAAGACATCTACGTGACAGTTTTGAGATTTCTTCAAATGCCGTTGCCATGGCAACACAATGCTCACCATGAAACACGGTTTTCTCATAACTTCAGTGAAAATACTCGAAATGGCCCAAAACTTCACAGGTTTGGTAACAATGCAGCCATCAACACATCTAAGAGTATTATGGGATGTCATCAAATGCCGTTGCCATGGCGACAGATCATTCACCATCAAGTTAGTTCAAAAGTTTCCCAAGCCTTTTTACTTTCTTTTCTCATCTTAATACAAATTCATTCACTACTACTTACATCTGATATTTAACTCCTTCAGCCTATTTTCAGCTGCATAACCCATTCAACTATTACATTATTCAGCTATTTCAGGACATCAAGGCTATACATGTTGTTGTTTATACCTTTTTTAAACCTTTTCTTTTAAATATTCAGCTTTTTCTGCATTTTTTTAGCTAAAAGCAGCTACCATTCAGCTAATAACATATTCAGCTTTTTCTGCATTTTCAGCTAAATTCAGCCATAAATGTTCACAGTTTACAGCATTCGCACGCATTTTCTGCAAGAAATGCATTTTCTAGTTATTATTATTATTATTTCAGCCAATATTTTGGCTTTCCATAACTTCAGCTTATTTTCAGCTACAGAAACCATTCAAATATTAAACTATTCAGCCTGTTCAGGAATCGATGGGAAACCTTCAACTTTTTCAAAATATGTTATACTTTTTGAAATATTCAGCTTTTTAAACTCTTTTTTTAACATTGAAGTCAATGGGAAGAGCCTTCAAATCAGCCAATACTTTAGCTCTCCATAACTTCAGCTTATTTTCAGCTACAGAAACCATTCAAATATTAAACTATTCAGCCTGTTCAGGAATCGATGGGAAACCTTCAACTTTTTCAAAATATTTCATACTTTTTGAAATATTCAGCTTTTTAAACTCTTTTTTTAACATTGAAGTCAATGGGAAGAGCCTTCAAATCAGCCAATACTTTAGCTCTCCATAACTTCAGCTTACTTTCGGCTACAGAAACCATTCAAATATTAAACTATTCAGCCTGTTCAGGAATCGATGGGAAACCTTCAACTTTTTCAAAATATTTTATACTTTTTGAAATATTCAGCTTTTTAAACTCTTTTTTTAACATTGAAGTCAATGGGAGATGCCTTCAAATCCTGTTTTCCTACACTTTGCGCCAAATGCATCTCCTTCCACATAATTTCAGCCAGACACTTCATTCCAACTTTCAAATGATCACAATACCTTCAGCTATAAAACTTGTATAAAATAATTTTGATATCTTTTCAACTTTTTGAGATATTGAATTTAGTTTGGAGCTTGGTAGAGAGGCATTTTTAAGATTTTTACATTAGAGTGGATGGAGCAGCTCATTAACTCTAGAGTGCTTTGATCTCAAAACAGAGTGCAGGACAGCTCAAAATTCTCCCCCAAAAATGTTTTAAACTTGCCATACTTCCCAAACCCTACACTCCTCAGACATATTTTTTCATGGAAAACGTAGGAAAACCTCTCCTAGCTTGTAAAATAAAGAAAAAATAAGAAAAAATATTAAAGAAAATGCCTCTTGAGGGCATTAAGTGACAAAAACGTTCAACATTCCTCCATTGAAGCCCATTGTAATTTCAGGCAGATATTTCCTCACGGTAGCAGCCGCACACCTTTAGTTAAACTGCCAAAAAGGCCACATTATTAACCCAAAACTACACAAAAATTACACTTCAGATACTCAACTTCCTTGACATGCTTCACGTTTTGAAATTTCACAGATATCTGTTACGGTTCTTCCACAAAACGTTCACATGTAAGAGGTTCATCTCTCATTCAGAACAATGGAAACCTGTGATCTCTACAGAGCTCGTTAGTTCAAATATAAACACCTGTGTAATGGAACACGATGATGTCATCACTCCAACTGCCATGCAGCAGACTTCAACAGTCCAGCTGTGAAGACGATTCGGGACAGTCTTGAGATTTCTCCAAATGCCGTTGCCATGGCAACACAATGCTCGCCTTGAAACACGGTTTTCTCATAGCTTCAGTGAAAATACTCCAAACAGCCCAGAACTTCACAGGTTTGATAACGATGCAGCCATCAATGCATCTAAGCGTAGTATGGGGTGTCATCAAATGTCATCGCCATGGCGACAGACCACTCGCCATGAAACACGATGAGGCTGTAAGTCAAATCGACACTGTCCAATCGTCCCCCAATCTTCACTTGTATATCACCGGTCCATGCCTCAAGAGCTCTACGCCAAATCTGAGATCTCACCATATGCCGTTTCCATGGAAACGCATCCCTCGCCATACAACTTGATGTCGCTATAAGTCCAATGGACACGGTCCAATCGTCCCCCAATCTTCACTTGTATATCACCGGTCCATGCCTCCACAGCTCTACGCCAAATCTGAGATCTCACCATATGCCGTTTCCATGGAAACGCATCCCTCGCAATAAAATATGATGTCACTATAACTCCTATGCAAATGTTCAAAGAGTGCGCAAACTTCACATGTGTGCTAACGGCCCGTCCACACAGCAGCTTTGAACAAATCTTGAAAATCTAGGAGCTGGGCGTGTCTGACAGCTTGGGGATTTTTTGCGAGCAACACGACCAACAACCAATCACATGAATCTCCCGCCCCCGACATACAAAGCAAAAAAAAACGGGGATTTTATGCGAGCAATATATATATATATAAACTCCCCAAACAGGCGAAAACCTACCAGTTTCACCCACTGTCTCTGCCACCTCCCTCCATGCCTGGTTCCTCCGGTTTGTATCCCGGTAAATAGTCTGGTCGTAAAGAACCGGGTGATTTGCTACCGTAATTTCTCGTTTGGAATATGAGGAAATGAACTGCGGGTCTGGTTCTCCCAGCTTGCACGCGGTTTGATTGGCTAGCGCTTGAAATGTCAGATTTGCATAAACGGATCTGATTGGCTGTCGCTTCCAGCTCAGCCTCAAAAGTTGAACATTGTTCAACTTTGGAATCCTGAACATCCTGGAAATCCTGGAAATCTTCGCCTCGCCCCCCCACAATGCAGTTCGGCGACAAGCGAGGGAAAGTGACGTCATCCCCATTCAAAGTCAATGGGCGGAGACGCGCTGGAAGCGGTGGACAAATCGCCAAAAGCTGCTGTGTGGACGGGCCGTAACAGTCCAGCCGTGAAGACATCTACGTGACAGTTTTGAGATTTCTTCAAATGCCGTTGCCATGGCAACACAATGCTCACCATGAAACACGGTTTTCTCATAACTTCAGTGAAAATACTCGAAATGGCCCAAAACTTCACAGGTTTGGTAACAATGCAGCCATCAACACATCTAAGAGTATTATGGGATGTCATCAAATGCCGTTGCCATGGCGACAGATCATTCACCATCAAGTTAGTTCAAAAGTTTCCCAAGCCTTTTTACTTTCTTTTCTCATCTTAATACAAATTCATTCACTACTACTTACATCTGATATTTAACTCCTTCAGCCTATTTTCAGCTGCATAACCCATTCAACTATTACATTATTCAGCTATTTCAGGACATCAAGGCTATACATGTTGTTGTTTATACCTTTTTTAAACCTTTTCTTTTAAATATTCAGCTTTTTCTGCATTTTTTTAGCTAAAAGCAGCTACCATTCAGCTAATAACATATTCAGCTTTTTCTGCATTTTCAGCTAAATTCAGCCATAAATGTTCACAGTTTACAGCATTCGCACGCATTTTCTGCAAGAAATGCATTTTCTAGTTATTATTATTATTTCAGCCAATACTTTGGCTTTCCATAACTTCAGCTTATTTTCAGCTACAGAAACCATTCAAATATTAAACTATTCAGCCTGTTCAGGAATCGATGGGAAACCTTCAACTTTTTCAAAATATGTTATACTTTTTGAAATATTCAGCTTTTTACACTCTTTTTTTAACATTGAAGTCAATGGGAAGAGCCTTCAAATCAGCCAATACTTTAGCTCTCCATAACTTCAGCTTACTTTTGGCTACAGAAACCATTCAAATATTAAACTATTCAGCCTGTTCAGGAATCGATGGGAAACCTTCAACTTTTTCAAAATATTTCATACTTTTTGAAATATTCAGCTTTTTAAACTCTTTTTTTAACATTGAAGTCAATGGGAAGAGCCTTCAAATCAGCCAATACTTTAGCTCTCCATAACTTCAGCTTACTTTCGGCTACAGAAACCATTCAAATATTAAACTATTCAGCCTGTTCAGGAATCGATGGGAAACCTTCAACTTTTTCAAAATATTTCATACTTTTTGAAATATTCAGCTTTTTAAACTCTTTTTTTAACATTGAAGTCAATGGGAGATGCCTTCAAATCCTGTTTTCCTACACTTTGCGCCAAATGCATCTCCTTCCACATAATTTCAGCCAGACACTTCATTCCAACTTTCAAATGATCACAATACCTTCAGCTATAAAACTTGTATAAAATAATTTTGATATCTTTTCAACTTTTTGAGATATTGAATTTAGTTTGGAGCTTGGTAGAGAGGCATTTTTAAGATTTTTACATTAGAGTGGATGGAGCAGCTCATTAACTCTAGAGTGCTTTGATCTCAAAACAGAGTGCAGGACAGCTCAAAATTCTCCCCCAAAAATGTTTTAAACTTGCCATACTTCCCAAACCCTACACTCCTCAGACATATTTTTTCATGGAAAACGTAGGAAAACCTCTTCTAGCTTGTAAAATAAAGAAAAAATAAGAAAAAATATTAAAGAAAATGCCTCTTGAGGGCATTAAGTGACAAAAACGTTCAACATTCCTCCATTGAAGCCCATTGTAATTTCAGGCAGATATTTCCTCACGGTAGCAGCCGCACACCTTTAGTTAAACTGCCAAAAAGGCCACATTATTAACCCAAAACTACACAACAATTACACTTCAGATACTCAACTTCCTTGACATGCTTCACGTTTTGAAATTTCACAGATATCTGTTACGGTTCTTCCACAAAACGTTCACATGTAAGAGGTTCATCTCTCATTCAGAACAATGGAAACCTGTGATCTCTACAGAGCTCGTTAGTTCAAATATAAACACCTGTGTAATGGAACACGATGATGTCATCACTCCAACTGACATGCAGCAGACTTCAACAGTCCAGCTGTGAAGACGATTCGGGACAGTCTTGAGATTTCTCCAAATGCCGTTGCCATGGCAACACAATGCTCGCCTTGAAACACGGTTTTCTCATAGCTTCAGTGAAAATACTCCAAACAGCCCAGAACTTCACAGGTTTGATAACGATGCAGCCATCAATGCATCTAAGCGTAGTATGGGGTGTCATCGCCATGGCGACAGACCACTCGCCATGAAACACGATGAGGCTGTAAGTCAAATCGACACTGTCCAATCGTCCCCCAATCTTCACTTGTATATCACCGGTCCATGCCTCAAGAGCTCTACGCCAAATCTGAGATCTCACCATATGCCGTTTCCATGGAAACGCATCCCTCGCCATACAACTTGATGTCGCTATAAGTCCAATGGACACGGTCCAATCGTCCCCCAATCTTCACTTGTATATCACCGGTCCATGCCTCCACAGCTCTACGCCAAATCTGAGATCTCACCATATGCCGTTTCCATGGAAACGCATCCCTCGCCATAAAATATGATGTCACTATAACTCCTATGCAAATGTTCAAAGAGTGCGCAAACTTCACATGTGTGCTAACGGCCCGTCCACACAGCAGCTTTGAACAAATCTTGAAAATCTAGGAGCTGGGCGTGTCTGACAGCTTGGGGATTTTTTGCGAGCAACACGACCAACAACCAATCACATGAATCTCCCGCCCCCGACATACAAAGCAAAAAAAAACGGGGATTTTATGCGAGCAATATATATATATATAAACTCCCCAAACAGGCGAAAACCTACCAGTTTCACCCACTGTCTCTGCCACCTCCCTCCATGCCTGGTTCCTCCGGTTTGTATCCCGGTAAATAGTCTGGTCGTAAAGAACCGGGTGATTTGCTACCGTAATTTCTCGTTTGGAATATGAGGAAATGAACTGCGGGTCTGGTTCTCCCAGCTTGCACGCGGTTTGATTGGCTAGCGCTTGAAATGTCAGATTTGCATAAACGGATCTGATTGGCTGTCGCTTCCAGCTCAGCCTCAAAAGTTGAACATTGTTCAACTTTGGAATCCTGAACATCCTGGAAATCCTGGAAATCTTCGCCTCGCCCCCCCACAATGCAGTTCGGCGACAAGCGAGGGAAAGTGACGTCATCCCCATTCAAAGTCAATGGGCGGAGACGCGCTGGAAGCGGTGGACAAATCGCCAAAAGCTGCTGTGTGGACGGGCCGTAACAGTCCAGCCGTGAAGACATCTACGTGACAGTTTTGAGATTTCTTCAAATGCCGTTGCCATGGCAACACAATGCTCACCATGAAACACGGTTTTCTCATAACTTCAGTGAAAATACTCGAAATGGCCCAAAACTTCACAGGTTTGGTAACAATGCAGCCATCAACACATCTAAGAGTATTATGGGATGTCATCAAATGCCGTTGCCATGGCGACAGATCATTCACCATCAAGTTAGTTCAAAAGTTTCCCAAGCCTTTTTACTTTCTTTTCTCATCTTAATACAAATTCATTCACTACTACTTACATCTGATATTTAACTCCTTCAGCCTATTTTCAGCTGCATAACCCATTCAACTATTACATTATTCAGCTATTTCAGGACATCAAGGCTATACATGTTGTTGTTTATACCTTTTTTAAACCTTTTCTTTTAAATATTCAGCTTTTTCTGCATTTTTTTAGCTAAAAGCAGCTACCATTCAGCTAATAACATATTCAGCTTTTTCTGCATTTTCAGCTAAATTCAGCCATAAATGTTCACAGTTTACAGCATTCGCACGCATTTTCTGCAAGAAATGCATTTTCTAGTTATTATTATTATTATTTCAGCCAATACTTTGGCTTTCCATAACTTCAGCTTATTTTCAGCTACAGAAACCATTCAAATATTAAACTATTCAGCCTGTTCAGGAATCGATGGGAAACCTTCAACTTTTTCAAAATATGTTATACTTTTTGAAATATTCAGCTTTTTACACTCTTTTTTTAACATTGAAGTCAATGGGAAGAGCCTTCAAATCAGCCAATACTTTAGCTCTCCATAACTTCAGCTTATTTTCAGCTACAGAAACCATTCAAATATTAAACTATTCAGCCTGTTCAGGAATCGATGGGAAACCTTCAACTTTTTCAAAATATGTTCATACTTTTTGAAATATTCAGCTTTTTAAACTCTTTTTTTAACATTGAAGTCAATGGGAAGAGCCTTCAAATCAGCCAATACTTTAGCTCTCCATAACTTCAGCTTACTTTCGGCTACAGAAACCATTCAAATATTAAACTATTCAGCCTGTTCAGGAATCGATGGGAAACCTTCAACTTTTTCAAAATATTTCATACTTTTTGAAATATTCAGCTTTTTAAACTCTTTTTTTAACATTGAAGTCAATGGGAGATGCCTTCAAATCCTGTTTTCCTACACTTTGCGCCAAATGCATCTCCTTCCACATAATTTCAGCCAGACACTTCATTCCAACTTTCAAATGATCACAATACCTTCAGCTATAAAACTTGTATAAAATAATTTTGATATCTTTTCAACTTTTTGAGATATTGAATTTAGTTTGGAGCTTGGTCGAGAGGCATTTTTAAGATTTTTACATTAGAGTGGATGGAGCAGCTCATTAACTCTAGAGTGCTTTGATCTCAAAACAGAGTGCAGGACAGCTCAAAATTCTCCCCCAAAAATGTTTTAAACTTGCCATACTTCCCAAACCCTACACTCCTCAGACATATTTTTTCATGGAAAACGTAGGAAAACCTCTCCTAGCTTGTAAAATAAAGAAAAAATAAGAAAAAATATTAAAGAAAATGCCTCTTGAGGGCATTAAGTGACAAAAACGTTCAACATTCCTCCATTGAAGCCCATTGTAATTTCAGGCAGATATTTCCTCACGGTAGCAGCCGCACACCTTTAGTTAAACTGCCAAAAAGGCCACATTATTAAACCAAAACTACACAACAATTACACTTCAGATACTCAACTTCCTTGACATGCTTCACGTTTTGAAATTTCACAGATATCTGTTACGGTTCTTCCACAAAACGTTCACATGTAAGAGGTTCATCTCTCATTCAGAACAATGGAAACCTGTGATCTCTACAGAGCTCGTTAGTTCAAATATAAACACCTGTGTAATGGAACACGATGATGTCATCACTCCAACTGACATGCAGCAGACTTCAACAGTCCAGCTGTGAAGACGATTCGGGACAGTCTTGAGATTTCTCCAAATGCCGTTGCCATGGCAACACAATGCTCGCCTTGAAACACGGTTTTCTCATAGCTTCAGTGAAAATACTCCAAACAGCCCAGAACTTCACAGGTTTGATAAAGATGCAGCCATCAATGCATCTAAGCGTAGTATGGGGTGTCATCGCCATGGCGACAGACCACTCGCCATGAAACACGATGAGGCTGTAAGTCAAATCGACACTGTCCAATCGTCCCCCAATCTTCACTTGTATATCACCGGTCCATGCCTCAAGAGCTCTACGCCAAATCTGAGATCTCACCATATGCCGTTTCCATGGAAACGCATCCCTCGCCATACAACTTGATGTCGCTATAAGTCCAATGGACACGGTCCAATCGTCCCCCAATCTTCACTTGTATATCACCGGTCCATGCCTCCACAGCTCTACGCCAAATCTGAGATCTCACCATATGCCGTTTCCATGGAAACGCATCCCTCGCCATAAAATATGATGTCACTATAACTCCTATGCAAATGTTCAAAGAGTGCGCAAACTTCACATGTGTGCTAACGGCCCGTCCACACAGCAGCTTTGAACAAATCTTGAAAATCTAGGAGCTGGGCGTGTCTGACAGCTTGGGGATTTTTTGCGAGCAACACGACCAACAACCAATCACATGAATCTCCCGCCCCCGACATACAAAGCAAAAAAAAACGGGGATTTTTATGCGAGCAATATATATATATATAAACTCCCCAAACAGGCGAAAACCTACCAGTTTCACCCACTGTCTCTGCCACCTCCCTCCATGCCTGGTTCCTCCGGTTTGTATCCCGGTAAATAGTCTGGTCGTAAAGAACCGGGTGATTTGCTACCGTAATTTCTCGTTTGGAATATGAGGAAATGAACTCCGGGTCTGGTTCTCCCAGCTTGCACGCGGTTTGATTGGCTAGCGCTTGAAATGTCAGATTTGCATAAACGGATCTGATTGGCTGTCGCTTCCAGCTCAGCCTCAAAAGTTGAACATTGTTCAACTTTGGAATCCTGAACATCCTGGAAATCCTGGAAATCTTCGCCTCGCCCCCCCACAATGCAGTTCGGCGACAAGCGAGGGAAAGTGACGTCATCCCCATTCAAAGTCAATGGGCGGAGACGCGCTGGAAGCGGTGGACAAATCGCCAAAAGCTGCTGTGTGGACGGGCCGTAACAGTCCAGCCGTGAAGACATCTACGTGACAGTTTTGAGATTTCTTCAAATGCCGTTGCC
>NW_022992351.1:0-83716 GCF_902827175.1 Gymnodraco acuticeps
AGAGGGAGAGAGAGAGAGAGAAAGGATTTCATCTGAGAGATTGCAGTGGAGCACTCAACATATAATCATATTTGTTGGTTATAATTGCACCCTGTGAGAGCTGATACAGTATTACTGGCTGGCATATTGATCCTACAGGGTGCTCATATGAGGGAGAACTCATAACCTAATACACATAGACAAGATGGAGCCAATGCGCTCAAGTGCTTCTGCCCCCCCACCCATCCACCCTGCTTGTTACTTTCAACTGCCCTCCTCTTGCCTGTTTGCAGGAAGGTTTGGAAATAGCACGATATTTATAAGAATTACTGACAATTACAGTCACTGACAGATGTAACACATAACATGAATGGTTACAAAATATGAACGAGTTGATACAAGTTGTTGAGTACTGTATGCATGCTCCAAATTTAAAATGATAACCCATTGTAAAAGCATGAGTTTTCTTGCTTGTTTAATTCAAAACACAACATTAAACACATAGTTCTTTAATTAATTTTGTATTCTTTCTCTGCTTTCTCTCCTATCTGTAGCTCTTCGCAGGCAGAACTGCCTGTAGCCTTCCTGAACCGACACGTTTGTGGAGTTTTTATCTCGTCGTGGCCCAGAAGTGGCCCCACACTGTCTGAATCCTGCAGGTCCCATCCTCCTCTAGAATGACGGTTGCGACCAGCGACCCTGCGGATGAAGCCGCAGCACATCCAGGTCCGCCTCATGACCAGTACGACCCAGATCTAGATCATGAGTGCTGTGAGAGGGTCGTCATCAACATCTCAGGCTTGCGTTTTGAGACGCAGCTCAAGACTCTCTCCCAGTTTCCTGATACACTGCTGGGTGATCCCAAGAAAAGGATGAGGTATTTTGATCCTCTCCGGAACGAGTACTTCTTTGATCGGAATCGACCAAGTTTTGATGCTATACTTTATTATTACCAATCAGGAGGGAGGCTGCGCCGGCCTGTTAATGTCACCTTGGACATTTTTTCTGAGGAGATCCGGTTTTATGAACTGGGTGAGGAAGCAATGGAAATCTTCAGGGAAGACGAAGGGTTTATAAAGGAAGAAGAGCGGCCGTTGCCAGAGAATGAATTTCAGAGACAAGTATGGTTGCTGTTTGAGTATCCAGAGAGCTCCGGTCCTGCCCGTGTCATTGCCATCATCTCCGTCATGGTGATTCTTATCTCTATTGTCAGCTTCTGTCTGGAGACACTGCCAGTTTTCCGAAACGATGATGAGGAAATGTACAATTATCCGATACCGTCCGGGTCCAATGGGACCTCAACCTATGATAACTCAGCCTATTTTAAAGACCCTTTCTTCATTGTGGAGACCCTCTGTATCATCTGGTTTTCTTTTGAGTTCCTAGTTAGGTTCTTTGCCTGTCCCAGTAAAGCGGGATTCTTTGGCAACATCATGAACATCATTGATATTGTGGCAATCATCCCCTACTTCATCACCCTGGGTACAGAGCTAGCAGAGAGGCCAGAGGACGGACAGGCAGGCCAGCAGGCTATGTCTTTGGCTATTCTGCGTGTAATTCGTCTAGTCAGGGTGTTCCGTATCTTTAAACTCTCACGTCACTCCAAGGGGCTCCAAATCTTGGGACAGACTCTGAAGGCCAGTATGCGTGAACTGGGCCTCCTCATCTTTTTCCTGTTCATCGGAGTGATCCTTTTCTCCAGTGCTGTCTACTTTGCCGAAGCTGACGAGCCTCAGTCCCAGTTCAGCAGCATCCCTGAGGCCTTTTGGTGGGCCGTGGTTTCCATGACCACAGTGGGTTATGGAGACATGGTCCCAACAACCATTGGAGGAAAGATTGTTGGTTCTCTCTGCGCCATTGCCGGGGTGCTGACTATTGCCCTGCCTGTACCTGTCATTGTGTCAAACTTTAACTACTTCTACCACAGAGAGACAGAGGGCGAAGAACAGGCACAGTATCTGAATAGCCCGAGTGTGCCTAAAGCCAGCTCAGCTGAAGATCTGAAGAGGAGTGGGTGTAGTGGCAGTGGGTCCACTCTGAGTAAATCTGACTATGTGGAGATCCAGGAGGCTGTGAACCACAGCACTGAGGACTTCAGACCAGAGGGCATGAAAACAGGAAACTGCACCCTGGCCAACACTAACTATGTAAACATCACTAAGATGCGTACAGATGTATAATGTGAGCTACTGCAGATTAGTTACTTCAGCTGGGGTCTGTAACGGGGGAACAAGATGTACCTCCATTTATTGGCCGATATGTGGCACCCAGAATGGGAGTCCAGAACAAAAGAGTAGGATTCATCTTGTCAGTCGAGAGGACCTCATGTTCTCCTACATCAAATGGACATATCAGCGCATATCATAGAATCGCCACCCGTCTTATTTAGGATATTGTCAGTGTCTGCATGGAGTTAGTCTTACCTTTGTGACAGTAGTCATCCTGCTCACAACAGTAGTCAATTAGTAGCCTTACAAGTAATAACCAATATTTAACTCCATTAAAGGACAATTAGATTTGACCTTCTTGCTCAAACTGCCGCTGGGAGAAGATGACTACAATTTATATCAGCATAACAACTGTTTTTTAAATGTAACTTATTAACTTGTGATTGAAAACAGGCCATACTACTATAAGCATTCATGAGCAACATTAATCTGATGCTCTCACTGCCAAGGTCCTGACTCAGAGAAAAACTAAATCACCAAGATCACAGCTGTTCTGTCAGGAAACTGAAGTGCGCAACAAAGAGCGAGAGACAGACAGAGCGATACTAATACGCTTTTGGCCAAATGGTCATTTGTTGTGAGAGAAAAAAGCATGAGTGCAATAGCTTTCCTCCCCAGACCCACACTACATATTGTCTAGAACAAGCTAGTGACTTCTGTAGAGACCAAGAGATAGATGACCGTGCTGTGCTGTAATTCTGAACAATAGCACACCTTCTTTTTACTGCCATTTTTCTTCTAGGAAGCTCAAGTGGATTTACAGTATAAGACTGCCTTTTTTGTTTTCAGCCAGTGCAGGCATAAAGGTGGACAGAAGAAATGTCTAGCTTAACAGAGTGAATGTTTATTTATTGATGAATGTTTATTTGATTTATTATAATGTATGCTTTTTTTAAAGTGATATGACGAATGTGTGCTTCTCATCTACGTCTTTGATGGTTAAGATGGGTGATGTTGAAGATTTTCTCTGCAGCGTTCTGAGTGAGTGCCTATTTCTTCGTCTTCTTAACGTTACCTTAAAGTGTCTCTTTAGCCGCCATCCTGGTCCATTGTAACACTTCTACAGTGAGATGTGTTCAGTTTGGCTCCACTGCCCAGCATGAATGTTGCTGTTCTTGACTTCATAGCATTCCATGTTTGTAGAAACAGACAAAATAAGATTAAGGAGCGAACTAGAGTAAGATTGTAAACTGTTTGTTTTTGTCAGAGGCTTATTTCAACCAAGTTTTATGGCAGCAAAGTTAACTAATATTATGTATAATGGCTATTTATGCTTTTAACTCTAACATTTTGCGTGCACAACCAAGAGCTCAGTGATCAACTTAAATGTATCTATATGACCTTCATGGTCCATCTCTGCTCATACGATTAATGCCAGCTTTGTGTTATTCAGTCTTTCTGGATAAGTGACAAGAAGGAATGTCAGTGATTGAATCTACTTAAAGCTTGTGTTTGATATCACAAAGCTAATTGGCAAAACATGTTAAATTCATGTCTCTTGCTTGATCAAACTGATATATTGTTTCAGCCTGCAGTGCCCTCTCGATCTCATATTTCTCCCCTTAAACACTTGATCAAAATTAGTCAACTTTGCCTGCCTCTGGAACAAGTTAAAGGTGTTGTTGCTCAATTATCATATTACTGAAGAGAAATGTGCTGCCACCTGGCGTACTGTTGCAAAGAGCTTTCTTTTGTTTTCACTATTTCTTTTCTTTTTGATAATCATTCCATTGGCACCTTTTGCTCATATAATCTAGGACCTAGGCTGTGTGTCCTTTATCAGCTTTATATCAAACAGATGCTATTCAGCTATTGTAGTGATGCATGTCCTTTGAAGTATTCATTGTAGCATGAATTAGTATGAATAATACTTAAAAAGCAAATGGACATCATTATAATCCTATATATCTACTGCCGCTATGTGCAATATACTGTATGAATGACACATTCTTGCTCTAGAAGCATGTGTCATGCAAACCCATCTTCTTGCTCTTGTTATTTGAAATAATTAAGTCACAATCCATGTTAAGTACCCAGAGAGGGTTGTGTTATACCAGAAGATGTGGGAACTATTTTTGAGAGATAGGAGAAATGAACAGCAGTAAACATGAGAGGAAACAGGTTAAGATTGAGAGAAAAGTGAAAATCCACACACACTCCAGAATAGGGATACAAACATACGATCCACAGTGCAGACATCTTCGCATTCAAAGCCTTTATAGTCAGTTCAAGTCACCACCAGTAACTGTGTATCATAGAAAAAGCACAACATCTACTATCCAGCCTAGTATATGCACACATCCATACAGTCAGTTGGACTTTTTGCCCAGCCAATTGTATCATAATGCTCCAAGTGATTGTCTGAGTGCACTTATTTCTGGTATATATTTCCATCAAGCTCAGTGTGTAGTGTCGTCTGTTGATGTGTTATTGTGTGAATGAGAGAGAAACCGAAAGAGATTGTGAGAAATAGAGAGCTGTAAGATACCCACAAGCTGCCAGTTTAGTTATCTAAAACACTGCTCTGCTTGACTCCAGGCCGCTATGGTGCTCTGTATATTATGTTCCATCCCAGCACACTGTTTACAGCCTGTGTATATGTTCAACACATGCGTACAGTATATTAAACAAAGACAACGGAAAGGAATGTCCTGCCACACTCAACAGAGACGAGATCTATGAGCATGTGTTGACTCATGAGATAAGCTGCAGTATCAGCCAATTACTGGGGATTGAAGGAAATGGAAGGAAAGAGAGGAAAGGTTGGGGAGGAAAATACGATAATGAAGTAAGATAAACCCTGCCCACACCCTTTGTTGCTGTTTAATCTGATGTGTACTTGTATTTTTCTACACTGTTCTTGTTGACTGTAACACCTTTGTGACTTTATGTGGCTTGAAGGCTTCGCCTGGACTTCTGTCGTTTCCACTCTTGTTACCAAGCACACAATACTGAACTGACACTCTGCCAAGACAAAAACACTCTTGGAGAAACCGATAGGATGGCACATCAGGAGGATCTTAACCAAGGAAAACACATCTTTGCTGTACTCCCCAGACAAGAGGACACTTGACACAAATACACAAATGCTGGAACGTTGAACACTCAGCTGTTGACACTGCCTGTGATGGTCCAGTCTGCTGTCAGGACAGACTCCTGAGGTTCTATCTCACTTCAAGGTGAACAGACTAAAACCCACTGATGGTGGTGAACACACGTAGCCATGTAAACAATGTATCTAGGAATTAAAGCTGCTTTTGACGATGTCTTAAAATGCCTAAAGCTTCAGCTTTTCAACAAGCTTCTGCCATGTACAGATTCCTGTGTAGCAGGGAATCGAAGTGTATATGCTTGCTGAATTAATCCAAGAAACTAATGTCTTATAGATGAATTATCTCTTAGGTTTAATAAGCTCCAGTGACTAAGAATGGTAATATATTAAGAAATCAAAATGGAAATATAATTTCTGTGAGAACTTTAAATTATTTGTGTCATCAGACACTGTATAAATGGACTGTTGTTTGTTTTTTTCACTATGTTTTTATATTTGAATGTTATTGTTGACTCACCTTGGAGCCTCATACGATGCAGGGGCTGATGTTTGACTGAATTACACATGCAGGCCTTGGTCAAATAGATTCTGTCTGTACCGTCTTAATACATATTTACCCCCAGACAAGCTCGTCCTTTTCTTCTACTTTCTTTGACTATTTTACAATACCAAATAATTTAAAATGTATGTGAGATTTAGATAAACCTCAGCTTCTTCATTAGGTGTTATGAGCTTTTGCAGTCTCTACTCAGCCATCTGTATAAAGACTGTTTTTTTCTACCATTGTAAGGAAAAGGACTAAACCAAGAAGCTAATTATCCCTGGTTACATACACAATGGATCTCAATGCCCTTCACAAGGACTAATGCATTTACATGAATTAATTGAGAACATTAGTAAATGGATACTTTCATCATTCAAAATAATATATAATATAATAACTGATAAATGAATGAATAATAATGGTCCTCATGATAATATCCATTACAACATCTTAATGAACTTACTGTGACTTTCTCATTTGGTGTAAATTAACTCTTGTGATCAAATAGTAGAAACAAAAATACATGTGTTATTCCATCATTGAGCTTATATCAGTTTAGTCTTATAATGATACACTTTCATGCCAGATCTAACAAGCTGAATTTAATCTAGTGTGATTTTAACCATGAGAATATATTGTGTCTATCCACAGAATCAAGCAGAAAATGACTGATTGTTTACTTCATCTAACAACTTACTGTAGGTAAAAATTGCAAAGTCAATGAAGCATATTTTTTTAACATAACCTTTTCTTTTTTGGTACTGTTATAGCAAAAATAAAGCCATGAGATTAAAGCCTTAAAGTACCATTTACAGTATAAAGTCTTGAAAGTATCACTGGAGCGGCCACTATCATGTCCATTACAAAAGGTATATTCGAAGGGACCCTCGCCTCCTCAATGGTTATGTGTCCTGATTCTCCCCTTGAGTGAATCTTATGCTCATGTGTTTTACCGAGAAAAACAAAGTGGTCTATTTATAAAAGCAGTAAGGGGGTAAATTGAGAGAGGAGAGCAAAATGCTCTTGACTCCCAGTTCAACGTAGAGTGGGACAAGTACAAACTTTGCCTGTATCAGTGCCATGAGGGGGCTAACAATTCCCCTAGCAGCTAGGGCCTAGCTGCTGGAAATGTTTGTCTCTCCTTTCACCGTATTTTCTTTCCGCTTTTATCACTGCTGCTCTGGTCTGATCAGGCTTTACCTCTTTAGCATTTGCCCCTATCATATTTAATTTCCCACACATTTTCTCTTTTCTTTCCCCTGCCTCTCCACCAGCGCTAAGCACCAAAGTAATGCAGAGTGGGTGATCTGATTCTCCTCTCAGACATATTAGCAGGAGTATAATGCTCCCTTCGGGCCACCTCAATTGGCTGTGTTCCGGTACGCCAGGACAGTAGCCAGGCATCTTAGATAACTGATAACTAATCCACTGATTGCTGTTTGATTAGCTATGTATTAAGTTCTCTTTTAGACACACAGACCAACTATATCACAAATACAGTATGTGGGTTATCACATATTACAAGTCATGTGAGGTTGTTCCCTGTTTTTTCCCAGCCTTGCACTTTTGTTTTGTCGGCAACTTTTATTAAATGATTTAAAGTGGCAAGGAAAAAATAATCAAATTAATATATTACCAATACGTTTTTCCCGCCTGTTTCATCTCATACGACCTGTAATTTTGATGGACACAAGTCCAGTTCTGTTTGAATTGTATATCTGGCTCTGCCCAATAGACCGAGTGATTGCCTTACATCAGGGGTAGGCAAGTAAGTTTGGCCTTGGGCCAATTTTTTGCTGAGCCACAAGATGGCAGGCCAGAACATAATCAAAGCCTAATTCAAGGAATTGATTTTGGTAAGAGGGCAAGAGCCCGTTCCCCGGTTCAGAAAGAACGCTGATATCGCTGATAACCATCCCCATCAACACTCTGATGCGCAGTCAGATCCGCTGATTGGTTCAATAGGCGCCCAATCCAGAGCCTGGCTAGACCCGCCCAAAGGGAGACTCGTCCTCTCTAGCCCCATTTCAGTCCCAAAGCCAGGGCTATTATCTGTATTTTAACAGACTTATCTTTTAAATTGAGGTGCAGTTATTGTTCTCTTCAAAGTTTATTTTTCTCTGAAATTTTAGGGAGGATGGTCCTCCCTTTCCTCAATGGACGAGCCTCCACTGAGTAAAGTAGAGTTAGGTAGCAGTGTTATTTAACATATTCTGATAAGTATTGTCAAGTTCTCTGGGTTTTTGGCATTTATTTGAGTGTTTGCCCACATTTGAGAGGCTTGAGCGGCAACAGAGAATCCTTTTTCCTTTTCTTTATTTCAACTTTTCAAGGACACATTAGGATTCTTTCAGGTTGAAAACCTTTAAAAAATATCAAAGGACAAAATAAATCAATTACAGCATGTTTGCTTTGCAATTTAATATATTATAACCTAAATTAATCAGTAACCAAGTATTTTACTAAAACTCAATGTATTTAATAGTTAAATAAGTACTTTAATTGACCTGGTTCCCCACAACCACACATTTGCCATAAGTGAAGCGCTCTATCGAAATCAATCGGAAGTCGCAACGGCTCATTTCAAAATAAACGTGGATTTGCATACAAAAATAGTTTTTCGGGATTCGGGTGTTTTGTTTGATTTTAAATAAACAAAGTATTGGCTTTCAGAATATGGAACTTTTATTTCCAAAATCACCCGATAAATACATGTTTGAAGCTTGTAAAGGGAAGATGACAGCTCAGCCACTCTGCTCTTCCACAGCGCCGCCTCCCTCCCTCCGCTGACATTATGAATGTAAACGGATATGTCGGGACAGAATTTATTTTACCGGACAAATTTGAAATGTACCGGTCATGTTTCAATAATAATAAGAATTGTGTAGCAAAGTTTCCGTTAGCAGGTAATCACCGGACTATGACCGGATATGCTGATGTTTAAAACTCATTTAATGGGAGTAATTTTTATATTGCTTCAGTTTATAATCGTTACAGATTAACCGCCGAATCAGATTCATTTTTCAATAAATGATTCCACAAACAACAAACAACATAATTATTACATTTAAACAAACTACTTGTAGTAGATGAAGTACATTATTCAAAAGTTTACATTAACTTTGGATAATAACACGGGAGAAACGGATCCTCTCTTTTCCTCCCTCCCTCCCTCTCTCTCCTGACAGCCCGTCAGTTTCTCATGCAGCTCGCTAAACAGTGGGCGGGGCTTCAGGTGATTATGCAGCAGCTGATCTGATCTCTCTCTCGGGTCCGGTTATACTTCACTCGTGTTTATGTCCATATCGATCAGATCCAGCTCTCCTGGTCGGCCTTTATAGAGAGCACCGATCAAACTATTAAGAGTGAATATCGGCTGATAATGACCGGCGGCCGATCGATCGGAGCATCCCTAATTTTGACCAGCAGGTTTTGAATTTACCGGTTTTTAATGAATTTTACCAGATAAAAACCGGTAATTACCGGCTAACGGAAACCCTGATGTGCGACTCTCTGGTCCTATGTTGTAAAAAAAAAATTTACATTTTTAAAAAAAAAAATAATATTTTATTTTTGATTCTCAAAATTACGGGCCAAATATTATTGCTGGCGGGCCAACAATGGCCCGCGGGCCGCCTGTTTCCGACCCATGCCTTACATGCTTTGAATATTCGTCCTTTCCAGTGTGAGCTGATTTATAACCTAATACAGAACCCAGTTAATGGCCTGCAACCTGAGCTTTCTTTATAGCACGCTTTTCTTTATAGCACTCCATCGGGGAAACCTGTACCATGTGCACATCTGTACATTTACTTTGTGTGTGTGTGTGTGGAGGAGGGGAAACCCTTATTTTCATCACTTCAGTCCCAGTGGTGGAAGCCCCTTTTATTAACCTCCTCTATAAATAGCACACAGCAGGTTTCCCTTCTGTCATATGGAACATCTCCTTCAGGCTTTACTAAAGAGCCCTGGGACTGTGTGTATTTTTAGTTTATAATCTAAAAAAAAAATCTAAAAGTGTGGAGGACTCGGATATTTTTTCCATTGGATTATTCGTTTTTTGTTTAAAATTGTACATTACTTGTAGGGATGATGCATGGTTGAAATAGGGAATGGGTAATGGAGGGGGTGGAGTGGTACGGGGCGTTAGACTTAAGGTGGACATGTGAGAAAAGAAGGATACCACAAGGGAGCTTCAGCCTGTCAATGTGTAAATGAACTAGCCTACATTCTATAGGCTGCACTCAAACATATACTCTTACTTACAGCCAAACACATCGCGCCATGGCTGTGTTATCGTAGCTGGTAAGATATATTTATGGAATATCTGTCTCAGTGCGCTGATTTTAAGAGCTTTGTCTAACAAGGTGACATTGTCTGGCATATTATTCACATGAACTATTCTTGCAATGAATAAAATATATATTTTTGTAGATAACTCACAGTATATAGCATTTTACATTTTATTTCTGCAATTTATTAGTCAGTCTATTTGATAGGAACGGAAAATGTATGTGATTTATATGGAAAAAGAGACATTCCCTCATTAGACAGGAAATCTACTTGTGTTTATAATCCTATTCTTTTGTTGTTTTACTGTACTCCATCTGTCTTTGCTTCAACCATTGAAAAATGAAAGCATTTGGAAGCAAAACAAACACAAGGCACAGCATAACATGTTCTCAACAAGGTTATCTGCATAGTCCAGCCTCCCACGTACCTTAAAAGAATAAATAAATATTATTCATGATGATATAAAAGGAATAAATAAATGCACAAAGCTTCCTTTTTATCAAATAGTGCTGCATAATAAGACAACCAGCTTTGTGTTCAGAGACTCGGTTATACGTTATACTTGAGACAACCTCTGTGCAGGCTGCGCTGCTCTTTAACTTGTAAGTGGGCATCAGAGTGTGAAGGACAAAAACATCCAATCAGCTAAAGGGTATGAATTAAAACTGTGATCAAAGAGAATATATTTGTTATGAAGTTAAAAAGGTTAGGCAGTCCTGCTCAATTCACATTTTTTCTGACAAACAGCAGGATGTCTGATAACCTGCTGCTGTCATGAATAACCTGAGGAGGTGAAACCTTGAGTGCATTTTTATCAGGATTAGCATCAGGGTGTTTTATTCTCTAGTTTTGAAATGTTTTGACTTTATCAGCTACATGTAGATTTCTCTTGGATGTCTGGACATTCATTCCCTTACTGTTCTCTCATCCTCCTCCTTAGTGTTCATGAGCAAGCATGCAAACGTGTATAAGCTGAACTTTGATCCTTTACACTCCATGTGCATTGCAGCTAGGCTCTGCAGAACCTTTACAACGTTGATGCTGTATGTCTGTTCTGTTTTTCAACTAAATCAACCCAAATAATTTACTTTCTGTTTATTCTGAAAGAATGATATTTAATAAATATATCATTATTACTTTCAATGTCTCAAGGAAAGACAGCAGTTTTAGTTCTATCTTTCTTGCTTTGTCACAGTAAAAAGAAGGCAGCAGCTCTTTGACAGAAAGTAAGAGTGCGGAAAGCAAACGCACACCAATCGTGTGTAATGTGGGGTGGGGTGCTAAGTGCAATAAAAATCATCACAGTGAGGGAAGAAATGATTCCCACATCCTCTCCTCCCTTTAACCGCGCCCCGCTCATTGCTCACAGACATTATATACGGCGCTTAAAATATCCCTCCCACATAAATAATTAATAAACCACAAAAAATGTGTTCTACAGTCCATGCTGTCCTCGTTGCTTTTTGTTACTCCCTTTTTTGATCCCTTTTGTCAGAGTCTTTTGCGGATGTGGTCACACTGGCCCACTGGATACACACACACAAATTAGCTCTTTGTTTTTTATTGATCGAGTATGCATTAGAAATGGATTACGTAATGTGGTGGTGATTGGAGAGAATTGGAAGTATATGGTTACTTGTCCTTAATATTATTATTATCTCTTTCCACTCCTTTGCTATGTCTTTGCAGTTGCCAACCTCTACTCTCTTTGGCCTATTTTTGTGACTCAAATGAGAAAACAGAGCAGAAACAGGGTGTTGGCAGAAGAATGAAAAAAGCTGATAATATGAGTGAGAGAAGAGCTTTATGGAAGTCTGCATTCATGAATATGGATTTAAATGGATGGAAATACATATAAAAAGGCAGAATTATAAAGACGTGTGTGTCTGTTTAGCCTGAAAAGCAAACGGTGACATACAAGGAATAATATGTTGTCATGACATATTATGTCTGATCTATAAATGATGTATGAAAAATCAAAAAATATGTTTATTGCAGGAAGGAGCGAAAATAAATGTTGGGGTGTATTTTATGCTTACTTGATTTAAAAGAAAAGCAGGACAAATATGTTGTTGCAATAATATAAAGAAACAGGCTCTCTTTATTTCAGATTTGAACACTTTTGATACACGTGTAAAATGACTGATCTGTGACTATTCACTGCAGTCGTCAGATTTATGTCCAGTTGAAAAAAGAAACCCAGATCACTTGGGATGCCTTGAACAAAGATTATTCTTTTTTTAAATAGTGTCGGATCAAATCCCTCAACAAAACTAGTTGAGGGATAAATCAACCGGAATTTCATACAGATTTTTCTTTGGAATTCAAACTAACTTTAGACAGATTATTTTTGACAAATGAATGCAAACAATATCAAATCCAAACATGCAAAATTGCTGTGTGAACAGCGTGCAGTGCCACACAAAGACTGCAGAGGGCCTCCTGTCCACACTGTGCACTAATCCATGCAGACAGCAGCCAGACATTGGCATCCTGTCCTAAACCTGAGGCTTTTTTTAAACAGTGATGATAGGAGATTAAATTATGACACTGAGCATCACTTTTATCAATACCCCTGTGTACCCCTTTTGACCTGCAGGGCCCAAATGAAATGCAATATAGGTACTTTCTAAAGGGTATGCCAAAGATAACATTATGCAGGTGGAATTGAAAAAGTTATTCGCCAATATTGAATGCAGAACTAGAAAGCATTAAAGGATAGGATCAAATGGCTTCTTTAAATAACCTTTCACATGCACTGTGGATGATGAAAGAGCAAGTGTCGCTGTGATTGATCCTTCTGTCCATACTGGCTTTGACTAAATCTATTCTTGAAGTTATTTCCAAGTACGTGATGGGAGACAACATCCTGGCTAAGTCTGTTATACAGTTAAACAGTCAAATTGGGTTGGTGTACACTACACAGTGTTAGGAAGGTACCTGCAATAATTGTCCACATCAAAGTCTACACTGGTTTGGGGGAATAGGCCACTTCTGCATTTTAGGAAAAAACTTTAACATTTTATGAAAAAATTGAAGATAAGTTATCATGACTGATGGTGTTCAAGAGAGCATAAGGGACTTCCTGGCACAGATGTTAGGAAAAAACCCTGTGTTAATCTCTCTCTCTCTCTCTCTCTCTCTCTCTCTCTCTCTCTCTCTCCTCTCTCTCTCTCTCTCTCTCTCTCTCTCTCTCTCTCTCTCTCTCTCTCTCTCTCTTCCTCTCCAGATAAAGTGAAACAGCTTTGCTCGGAGTACAAAACAAATCTCGGATTTTGCAGGTTGGAATTGGCCAAATTAAACGTAATCATGTTGTTATATCACTCTCACATCTGGCACCAGGGTGATTGGCGGGGGCACCTCCATCGTGCCACCTCTGCCGTCCCTGCTGTTGGTGCGGTCAGCCCGGGGGTGACGGGGCGCGCGGTGTGGTCACTCGATCCAGTGCGCACTGACCATGAGTCCAGCACCGCCCGGGGGGCCACACTTACACCAACAACGCCCGGAAGTTTGTAGGATCTCACTGAAGGTAGGCCACTTCCCTCTCCGAGAACAGTCTGATAAAACAAGTGCTACAAGTTGCCGTGAGGTATGGGCGTTTTTTATTCAACCAGCTGTTGCACATTAGCGCTGCATAAGGCAAGGCAAGGCAAGTTTATTTATATAGCACTTTTCTATACGCGACTATTCAAAGTGCTTTACAAAACAAATTAATAGACTTTTTAGGAATAAATACAGTAAAAACATATTATATAATGGCATTTTACAACAGGCATTACAAAGCAAAGATAATAAAATAATTAAAATAAACACCACAGGTACAATACTTGTTTAAAAGGCATACTGTAGTTCGAATATGATCATCTCAATTAAAAGCAGCGGCAAAGAGATATGTTTTTAGTCTCGATTTAAAAATAGTAAGCGTTTCTGCGGATGTGCATGATTTGGGTAGTTTGTTCCAGATTGTCGGGGCATAGGCTAGCTAACTGCTGCCTCTCCATGTTTTGTTTTTACTCTCGGAACCGATAGCAGACCCGTCCCAGAAGACCTGAGGCACCTTGATGGCTCGTAATTATGTAGGAGTTCAACAATATACTTAGGTCCTAAACCATGTAATGATTTAAAAACTAGCAATAGTACTTTAAAATCAATTATTTGGCCGACTGGAAGCCAATGTAGAGATTTCAGAACCGGACTGATGCGATCCACCCTTTTAGCAGTGGCGAGCCGTCAGGGCCCTCTAGGCCCTCTGTGAGGGCCTAAGATATTCTACAAAAATAATATTTAAAAACATTAAAACAAAAACTAAAACATTTAATATATATTTTTTGTTATATTTTTCATTAGTTTTACCAAAATAACTTGATTTAATTGTATTTAAAATAACATTTCCAAAGAAATAAATCCTTCGAATCTGACTATTCAGTTTCTGTTGGAATGTGAAGGGTTAAATGAAAGAAGCTCGTCTCTGCGAGTGTGAAGAGAGGAGCTGTTGGACGTCCAGGCGGTCCAGCTATGAATTCACAGAGGGCCCCGCTATAGTAACTGAACGAGAGAGTAATGTCAAATGACAGTACAATTGACCAATCATATCTTCCCTCTAAATGGGTGGGTGTTACTATCGCGGACTTTATGACAAGTTCCGCCCGCTGTGAAACTTTTCTTGTTTCCATAGCAACAACAACTTCCTGTCAACAGCGTTAACTCGTCTTCAAAATAAAAGCATGCCAAATTACACTTAAGACATACAACTGCAACGAAAGTAACAAACACAATGCAATATCCTTTTCAATTCAAAGAACACAAATAGGGTTATTTACAGGTGTTGTTTTGTGTGGTAGAGGGTCGCTTTCATTGATGCGTTTTGCACCCCGGGCCGTTGTTTTGATATTCCTGAAGTATACGCTGTGACGTAATAACTCGAGGGAAGGGGGGGGGGGGTCAGAGGGCCTAGGTATAAAAGTCACGGCTCGCCACTTCCTTTTAGTGTTAGTGAGGACACGTGCAGCAGCGTTCTGAATCAGCTGCAGTTTTCTGATGGATTTTTTTGTCAGCCCTGTGAATACACTATTGCAGTAATCGAGTCTACGGAAAATAAAAGCATGGACAAGCTTTTCTAAGTCCTGTTGTGACATTAGTTTTTTAATCCTCGATATATTCTTCAGGTGATAATAAGCAGTCCTAATGACTGTTGTAATGTGGCTGTTGAAATTCATGTCTGAGTCCATCACTACACCTAGATTTCTGGCTTTATTAGTGGTTTTGTAGTCTGCCGACTGAAGCTCTGCGATTACTTTTAATCGGTCGTTCTTTGCTCCAAAAACAATGATCTCTGTTTTTTGTTTGTTTAGTTGGAGAAAGTTCTGAGTCATGCAGTCAGTGATGTGCTCAATACACTTGCTCAATGCACTTGCTCAGTGTTCTAATCAGAGAATAGTCTCCTGGTGTGATTTTAAAATAAATCTGGGTGTCGTCTGCATAGATGTGATAGCTTAGATCGCTCTTTTTAATAATTTCAGCCAGAGGTAGCATATAAATATTAAAAAGCAAAGGTCCTAAGATGGAGCCTTGAGGCACCCCTCATGCTATATTTGTCAAAGTTGATGTGTAGTTGCCTATTGAGACAAAGTTTGTTCTGTCCTTTAAGTAGGAGCTAAACCAGTTTAGAGCTGTTGCTGAAACTCCCACCCAGTTTTCTAGACGGTCTAGCAATATGTTGTGGTCAACAGTATCAAAGGCAACGCTGACATCTAACAATACTAAAACTGATATTCTGCCACTGTCTGTGTTTTAAATGAATGTCATTTAAGACCTTTACAGGTGCAGTTTCAGTGCTGTGGTTAGGTCTAAAGCCTGACTGAAACACATCAAAACCGTCATTTAAAAACATGAAATAACTCAACTGTTGAAAAACAACTTTTTCAATACATTTGCTTAAAAAAGGAAGGTTTGATATTGGCCTGTAATTATTCATTACAGTTAGGGTTAGGGTTATGCTTTTTTAGGAGCGGTTTCATTACTGCAGTTTTCAGGGCCTGTGGAAATACACCTGATTGAAGAGAGTTGTTTACTATGTGTAGTATATACAGGAGGAGGATTTCAGATGTTGAATAATGTCTTCCAGGTCTTTAGCATTTATCAGACGGAATTGTGACATGGTGTCTGAATTGGCTTTAGGTGAACATATATAGGGACAAAACATTGGCTGTACCTGATGCATAGGCGAGCAATTTCAGCTTTCTTCTTTTACTTACTGATATTCCTTTCGAAAGACATGCATTCATGCAAACAGAGAGCATATGGTGCAAGGTTATTATCTCGATTAATCCATGAATCTGGACAATCTCTTCCTCTAGAAATAAGGTGAATTTGGAACAATTAGAAGTGAAAAGTAAAAGCTGATGATTGACACAACATAGACTATTTTTACAGTGTGTCCTCTGTTGTTGCATCTTCTTTTCCATCTGAATAAAGATGAAAGCGAGCTCCTCGGCTTGGTTATGACTCCTTTTTAGTGAATGCATCATATGTGTTTTATGCAAAAACACGATCTGCAATGTAGACAATGTAATAAAGAGAAGGCTGTGTAACTTCTCTGTTAGAAGTTAACATTTATATAACTTACCTTTGTCTGGTGCAGGGTTACGAGCCATAGCTACACATATCGTCTTAGATTGAAGGTTTCAACAGTGATTCATCTGCACGCAAACTGTCTGAAGAACACATCTCATTCATTCTCTTGTTTCCTCTAGAACCCCTCAAAACTCCACTGACTCTCCGCTCTCCATCCATAGCATGAACACACTCCATTTTATGATGCACACTAGGTGGAGCAAAAGGTTTGTTTAAGGAATCAGAAATCTTCATTAGCGAACAAGTTTAATGTTTTGGTGTTGAGATCTGATAGAAAGTGTCTATTTAGGGAATTGTAAAAAAAATAAACAAAAAATTGTAGTTCTTAACTGTGATGTTCACAAGACGAAAGCCTTAAAAGACTGTATTTGTTTTTTGCCCTTAGCAATTAGATTGCATCATGTTTTATACATAGATTTGCACTCTAAGTAAGTAAACAGAGAGAAGAAATTAGATTATGGTTATCACGCCACTTGATATTACTGATTTTATGTAGAGACTCAGATCAGATGGCCACATTTTCTTAGTCTGAATCTGGCACGAAAAAGGCTTCTACAAAATAGGAGAATTTCTGTGAATGGGACGGATTTAATCCCCACTGTGGAGGAGAAATGCCATGTGGGGTGGGTATGAGGGATGAGAGTGTCGGTAAAACATCACGACAGTATTTAACCTTGTGGCTTTGTGAGCTCATAACCTGTAGCTACTCTGCAAGATGAAACGCAAAAATCATCCAGTTAATAAAGATGTTATTTTTGAAGTATGTATGAGACAGCACAACATTGTTGAAGCCAGAGATAGTAGACTGACTAACATTGTTTTGTTTCATTGTATTTGGTCTTTGCTACAGATACATTACAATACTTGATGGTGCATTTCCTCTGGCACAAAATGTTGTATTGCAACATGTAATTTCATCTAAAAAACTAAATCCTATTCTCTGCTCTGTTGTCCTTTTTTGTAGATTTATGACGATTAACGAACAGCTTCTTAAATGCTCTTAAACCTTGTGTATTAGAATGGCACTTTTCAGTGTGTGAATTTATGTGCTAATTTGATCCTGTGTGTATTAAGCAATATTCAAATATGATATCAAAATCGTGATATAAGATTAGATATCATCTTAGATTTTTGATATTGTAATATTGCATGAGTGATTGCATTTTCCCACCATACAACGCTGACATATATCCACATTACTGATGATTATATTAAAATATTTCATTGTTTTAATATTGTGTTAATATTAGGGCTGTCAAACGATTACATTTTTTAATCAGATTAATCACAGCTTAAAAAATAATTAATCATGATTAATCACCATTCGAACTATGTCCAAAATATGCCATTTCTTTATGTATATTGTTGTGGGAATGGAAAGATAAATGAAAGAAGGCAGATATATCCATTTAACATTGTATGTTTATTATAACATTTTTCTGTGTGTCAAAATGAAAGACAGCCCACACACCTATCAATCATCAAACCGTGGGGTCTTAATTCATTACGTGTTGATTTCTATCAACGGGGGAGTACTTCAGGAAAGTCGACGGGGGGGGGGGGGGGCTAGTGGAGTACTTCGTGACCACAGAGTGTGAACGTTGTGATCAGCTATTTTAGCGCAGTTCTCCAGTGAAGGGGGGAGTCTCCCTCCGCAGCCGGTTGGCGTAGTTTTGGCACAATTCCGTTGTACAGACCGACGTTAACAGCAGCCCTGTCTGTGCACACGGAGACCAACTCTGGGCCCTTCTCACTTCTCTTATTTTTCATTTCCTCGCTCCTCGGTCTCGGTCTCACCGGAAGTTGATTTTTCTGCGCCATCTTGAGTAGCGTCCCAATGGCCTTATTTTTTGCTGGAGGACAGAGGATCGAGGAGCGAGGAGCGATAATGGAGGAGCGATAACCGAGGAACCATCAGACCATCCTCCGATGAAATCCTCAGACACTCGCCCAGCCCCTTACTGTGTATCGCTCACTGATTGGACGATGCAGCACATGCACTGATCTGATGCTTCTTGACATGAGAGCAGAGTGAAGAAAATACATGAACCTCACGGGAGTCACTCCTCAGTTTATACCGTGTTTTTGTTTCAATTCATGTATCATTTAGTTACAAATATGCAGTGGCGTCTGGTCATTAGGGGCAGGTGGGGCACAGCCCCACCTAGTGTCAGCAGAAAGTATTAAAATAATGATTACAACAAAATGCAAAAAATAAATTAAAAAATATATAAAATATATTTTAAGATCATGTTTAATCATCTGATTTGTCTGTACATTGCTGTTTTAGTCTGTGTTCTTCTAATTAGTGTCTACACTCTACAGTGTGTGCCTATTGAGCTGTTTAGAGCCATGTGGGACAAAACCCGATCCTGCCCCTCCCTCTCTCTGTCTAAGTGAACGGTGACTGTACACTGCGCATGCTCAGAATATTTTCCTATTTAGGCCCAATCCCAACCACTCCCTTGACCCTACCCCTCCGTGACGGAGTGAACTCCGTCTGTAGCCACACTCGCAGCTCAACGAGGCTCCCTCCTGTCAGATGGAGGGAGTAAATACAGCAGCAAGCTTTGGGACGGCCTCCCCTCTCTCCGGCAGAAACAGGAAAAGCCGTAACTATATGTAACAACGGTTTCAAATCAGCATCTCTTAGACAAAAAGTTTAAATGAATAACTCAAATAAAACTCCAAATATCTTTGATTGTGTTTCAAAGCTCTTTTAGTTTTAAACCTGATGTTTATAAGCTTCTTAGTTTTTGCAACGGTCTGTAAATATACACAACTTTATAATAAAATGCACACATTTACCTTTTTCTAGACTAAACACAGGTATGATCCTAAGTTAAAACATATGAGGTCATCATGAGGTTGTTAACATCGCAGTTTATCAGTTTATCTCCTTGTACACAAACTTGCTCGGATCAGTCATTAGCCCGCATGGTTTTTCATACCACTGCTACGCTGACGACACCCAATTAATTCTGTCCTTTCCCCGCTCAGAGACCCAGGTCGTCGCACGCATCTCTGCTTGTCTAGCTGACATCTCTCAGTGGATGTCTGATCATCACCTCAAGCTCAACCTTGACAAGACTGAACTGCTTTTCCTTCCGGGAAAAGATTGTCCCACTCTTGACCTAACAATCAACATTGGCACCTCTGTTGTTTCCCCGACTCAGACTGCAAGGAATCTGGGTGTGACCTAGATAACAACCTGTCCTTCACTGCAAACATCGCTGCTACAACCCGCTGCTGCAGATACACGCTTTACAACATCAGGAGGATGCGTCCCCAGCTGACCCAGAAAGCGACGCAGGTTCTGGTCCAGGCTCTCGTCATCTCACGCCTAGACTACTGCAACTCCCTCCTGGCTGGTCTACCTGCATGTGCCATCCGACCTCTGCAGCTCATCCAGAATGCAGCTGCTCGCCTGGTCTTCAACCTTCCTAAATTCTCCCACACCACGCCGCTCCTGCGCTCCCTTCACTGGCTTCCGATAACTGCTAGAATCCACTTCAAGACAATGGTACTTGCGTTCCATGCTGCGAATGGATCTGGCCCTTCCTACATCCAGGACATGGTTAAACCGTACACCCCAGCGCGTGCACTCCGCTCTGCATCAGCCAAACAGCTCGCTGCACCCTCGCTGCGAAGGGGACCCAAGTTCCCATCAGCAAAAACACGTGGGTTTGCTATCCTGGCTCCAAAATGGTGGAATGAGCTCCCCATTGACATCAGGACAGCAGATAGCTTACACACCTTCCGGCGCAGACTGAAAACTCATCGCTTTCGACTCCACTTCGAGCGATATAACTATTAACAAAGCACTTATATACTAATAAAGGGCTGGCTTATCTAAAGCCAGTTGAGTAGCACTTTAAATGTTTTTGCTCTATGAAGCCTGATGTAGGCTACTTGCTTTGGATAAAAGCGTCAGCTAAATGCAATGTAATGTAATGTAATGTAATCAGTGGATGTTTGCTGGAACTACTTGTAAACAGCGTGTTTCCTGACGGACCACACACAGCGTGACTCCGGTCAGGTAGAGACGGTCTCAAGTCAGCACCGCTGCAGACTCGCTGTTTGAGGGCTTGATAGCCCACTCCCCCTCCACACTCGTTGCTTTGGAACAGCCCTCAATATGGCGGACCCTCCGCGTGAACGCGCAAACGGAGGGGTAGGGTGTAGGGGGCGGTTTGGGAATGGGCCTTAATGTGTGTGGCAAAAAAATAATGACCATAGGGGCATAGTGCTGCCATCCCCACCATACGTCATCTCACATCATTCAGAGCTGATTGGCTGTAAGTACGTGTGCCGCGAAAAGTGTGGTGTGTGAAGAGGAGACGAGAGAGTTGCAGTGAGGCGTCCTAAAACCCGGAAGTAAGCTGCGCATGGCTTCCTTCGACAAAAAAGCAATGAGATTTCTCCATAGGATTTTAGAAAATAGCTCCAAATAAGTTCTGTGGGAAACGTAGCTGTTAGATAAATGCACTTTTTGTTCAGCCGGATAATATCCACATGTCTACCCTACTTTTATAATTTTCGAATCATAAATCTATTGATTAGATTAGATTTATGATAGACTTTTGAAACTACAAGAACATAAGGAGGACTTTTACAAAAAAGTAATAGAGATTTTTGTCCAGAAGGATAGGCAAATGCACTTAATCTTCAAGTCAAGGTAAGACTGCAATTTTATTGAAAATGGGATCTTTCTGAGAGAATAATTCAATATTTAAATTATAAAATTACATTTTTTGGGTATCCTTTTGTTGAACTGTCTGTTTAAAATTAATTGAAGCATCAGACAAAAAAAGCTTTTGAAAATAATATTAGATTTTGATTTAGGTCAAAATATAATATTTGTAAACCTGAAGAGTCAGTGCCAGTGCCTCACCAGCCATGAACCTCACTGCAGAAGCTATAGACATCTAAGTTGGTTGTGCCCCACCACTTTTGTACATATAAAAACGCCACTGCAAATATGTGATATATCTGAACAACAAAGTGGTCAAAAATCATTTTATTCATTTTTTGGAAACATTTTCATGATCGCTTTTTTCGTTTTACATTTTCATTTATTGTCATTTCCATTCAATCATTACATTTTTACATTACATGTCACTTGTTAGACGCTTTTATCCAAAGCGACTTACATACTCAATACTGTGGGCAATCCCCACAGGAGTAATTTGGGGTGAAGTGTCTTGCAGGGACACAACGACATGCTGGCTGCAGTGGGGTTTGAACCTGTGACCCCCTGATCCCAACACCAAGGCTCTATCCACTGCACCAAACACCTCCCAATCAGTCATTAAGTGCTATTTAAAATGTTAATTTGCTACATATCCAAACAAACAAACAAAGTGTGCAATCCAATGAATGTTAATCTAACTGGGTTTTGATAGATAACATATCTCTTTTTCTTCTCTCAATTATTTTATTTCTATTGTGCACTCTAATCAATATTAATCAAACTATTGTTCGTTTATACATTTTAAGAATGGCGTTTATCTTTTTTGAGAATTAGTTCTTATTTTATTTTTATTTATTTGGGTCTACAACAGATGATACAAATGTTTGTGTCAGTAAATGTGTACTAACAGAGGCGGGGGTGTTTGTGAAAATAACGGGGACAGAGCTGCTGTCAGACGATCAGCTGTGCAGCATCATCACAAACGGACGTCGCTTCACGTGACGCTCCGGAGGAAAGGACGTCCCATTGCTCTTAAAACTAATTTCCCTGCTTCTCGTGGTTTCCTTGGTTGCATTCCAATAGTCCATTTAGCTTAGGAACCTTCCTAACGTAGTGAAATGACCCGGAAGTACGTCACTGGCAGCCATGATAAGTGCCGTTCCAATTCTCCAAATGAAAGGAAAGGAGGTTTCAAACTTCCTTTATAACCTCCTTTAGCTTAGGAACCACTGGACCTCCCTAACCGAAAGGAGAGGAGAAAATGCTGCTTCACAATGCCTTGCAGCCGCAGCATTTGCCGTCACTCAACAATCGGCCGTTCACGGAAACAACCGATTATGACCGATAAATGATATCATGAAAGTTACGGTGCTTATTAAGAATTTTAAAACGTATGTGGTAAGTTGCCAAAGTGCTTTTTTCTGAACGTTCATCAGTATTATAATCAAAAAGAGAAATATGAACGTTAGTTTTTACTGAAATTATCAAATAAAGTCAACATTTCACAGTCTTTACTGAGCTGTGTGGGGTTTGTTCAACTTTTAAAAGATGTTTGAATGGTGATATACACAGTGATAGATGTTAAGGACTAACGTTTATAACAAATACATTTGTATTGATTTTAAGATATTTTCATAGTATAGAATCATACGTATTGGGATCATTTGTATTAATGTGGACCGGAGGGAGAGGGTGACGAGCATAAGTTTCACTTTCCTTTTTTATTTCAATTCCAACTTTGGTCATGAAGAATATGTTTCTCTGTTGTTCACGTTCATAAAGCATAAAGCAACAGCATCAGAGCACGGTGCAGAGTCTCTAGATGAGTTTACAGTAGTCCCTCGTTCTTATTAAACATCCATGTTGTAGTCTGCTGTATAGAAACTGTAGTTTCCATAGTTTCCCCACAGCAGCAGACGCACATTCATGACGTCCGCTGGCGCATCATAAACACGTTGGATAGTGAAAGTGCATTCGGATTCTCTAAAGTACCGGGGTCTCTTCTCCTAAATCCTTTTGAATTCTCCTATCCACTATCCCTTAACCCCGTGACGTTTCACTCAGAGGTCAAGGAATAGGAGATAGGGTTAGAATTTAGGAGCTGATTTTTGGATTATCGGAACGCAACCCTTGCATCTCTCCATGCTTCCCTGGTGGGAGGGACTAGACGCAGGGAAACGACGCAAGTGAGGGACGCAAGGAATCAATTTAACCGAAGTGAGAAGGACCCCGACTCTGTCGTCCGGTGATCTAACCGCCTTCTGGAAAAGCTTCACAAGTACGTCGGTACGCAAATGCGCTTTGTGACACAAGTGACGATACGCATTTCAGATGACGCACATAACCTGCGTACCAGTTATTTGCACCGCTGTAGCCTACTACAGCAAAAGTATTCTCCGTCGGGACTTCCTGCAACAACACCACGCCGTTATCTTGATTGTGATTGGCCAGAAGACATTATCAAAGATGTTCTATTGAGAAGACGATCACTACGTGACAAAAGTTTTCAAAAACAGTTTCTGGTCTTCGGTATTTCCAGACAAATGGCTACTGAAATCAATCTTACTAACTGCTGTCTGTGCAATTCTCGGCGCGAGTTGGCGGACTTTATTTTGCTTACTTTAACATCATTTTTCATGGTGGGGCTAAGCCATTTCTTGGTATGGGGCGGGCCATTCTGCACATGCGTTTAAATGCGTTAAATATTTTAATGCAATTAATTAAAAAAATTAATTACCGCCGTTAACGCGATAATTTTGACAGCATTAGTTAATAATATATATAAACATATATGGTCTGTACCTCAGACATAATCTATATATTTTTTCGATAATCAGAGCATTGGACAGGGTATCTGTTTTTTTTGTTCTTAATCTGTTGAATAATTCCTCTAAATTAAGGAAGGAAGTGATTTGTGTGTGTGTGTGTGTGTGTGTGTGTGTGTGTGTGTGTGTGTGTGTGTGTGTGTGTGTGTGTGTGGTGTGTGTGTGTGTGTGTGGTGTGTGTGTGTGTGTGTGTGTGTGTGTGTGTGTGTGTGTGTGTGTGTGTGTGTGTGTGTGTGTGTGTGGTGTGTGTGTGTGTGTGTGTGTGTGTCTTGTCAAAAGGCCAAGGGAGGATTTTGGTCCCAGCTGCTTGTACACTGGAACTTGGCCTGCAGCCTGCAGACAGCAATTTCAGCATCAGCAGCTTACCTCTTAATGCCTTGCGGACACTGCATGAGACCACAAATCTGCCTCCGGACAACCATATGGGCAAAATAATATTTCGATTTTTTTTTCTAGCATTTTTGGAAAAAGGAATTGAACTTCCGTTCTCATTAATTTGTTGCCACATCTGTGCCCCTTCCATAATGGTGTATTTGTGAACTGCTTTAGCCTCCACTCCCTTAATTTGTAATATTTAAAATAAACCAGCACTCTGGGATGGAGCAGGCTGTAAATTGTTATCAAACTGCAGTTTCTCTTGGAATATTCTTCTGTTATCAATGATGACAGAACAAGACACCCAAGTTCCATATTTTGGTGGTCATATTTTGTTAACGATGTTTGGGCCAGAGTAGCTTTTATTGGAGGGTGACAGTGTTGAAAGGGGGAGACAGAGGGGATGACAAGTGTAAATGTTTCACGGCCAGATTCAAACCTGTGTCCTCCGCAAGGGAACTGAGCCCCAATCGATGTGGTCACACTCGTGTTTATACTCACAACCGTCCCCCAAAAACATTATTAGGAAATAAAATGACCCCCAGAGCAAGGGGGCAATGAATGAGCAAGTTAAATGTTATGCTTTTTAACAATAATTCCAAATGATACTTCTACAGTCAAAAATCATAATGTTAAAATAATAACCACATGTATTTTTAGAGTATAATATATACATCACAGTGTTTAAAAACTTAACAATATTAGTAACATCATCATCATAGTTAAAATAGTTATGTACACTTATTCTTACAGTCATATTATACAATGTTTACTTCATTTTATTATTTACAATATAACATTGTGTTGTTGTTGTTTTAATGTGTAATTGTGTTTTTTCGCTCGATGCACGTTTTTCTCTAAGGATGACCTACAAGTCCAGTCAAAGAGTGTCATTGCTGTTAGGTCATTTTAATTTCAAAATATTAGGTTACAGGTTACACACACACACACACACACACACCACACACACACACACACACACACCACATACACACACACACACACACACACACACACACACACACACCCCGCCCTCATAACTGCCACAGACTGAAGATCATTGAGAGTCCATTTTGCATCTATTTTTAGCCTCATTAATGAGAGACAGAGTTTGGCTCTTGTTATGTTAACTGCATTACCAAATGGACATTTGTAATTCATATATTACTAAGTGATTTAAAAGCTTAACAGGGAGAGGCCGAGGTTACAACATTCTAAAAATGTGTTATTTGGAGAATACATGTTTTGAGAATTAAAAACACATTCTCAGTTGCCATCTGTATTTCTGTCTGAAAATGGCTATGAATTATATTACATGCACAACCTTTCTGTATTAGCAATCTATGATCAGAGGAAACATTTGGTATGACTGCAATTATTTTTCTTCATTAGAGATGAATCCACCAATTTTCTGCAAAATGAATAGATTCATTGTTGAGTCTATAAAAGGTCAAAACATATTGTAAAGTCCACATTGTGATTTCCCACAGCTCAACTGTATTCGATACCTTGTTTATTAGAGCAACACAGCCAAAACCCAAATAATATATTCATTATTTTTCATTTATTTTTTCATCAATTACCTCAGAAATTACAAAGGAACAAGAAGCTGCATGTAGGCAATAGTCTGCCTGAAAATGTACTTAAGCAATTCATTTTTCTTTTAATTAACCAATCATTGCAGCTCAAATTTGTTTTGTTCAACTAAGACAAAAATCTTTACAAGTGTTTGTGTTGTTGTGTAATAGAGAGTAACTGTTTTTGGATAGCACTTGCGTATTTTGTGAAAGAAGGTTCTGCATGGCCATGTGTGGCTCTCAAGAGAGTTGAACATCATCAGATAAACTACGGTAGGAGACCACAAGTTTAAAAATGTATATTCTGTCTGCAAGATAAAGAAATATAGAAATAGAGATGCGTGATATATGGTTGTCTGTGTTTGTTTCTGCGTGGTGTGTTTTACTTTTTGTGTTTGCATATCTGTGATGGCTCGCTAGTATCTGTGTTGATCTGACAGAAGAGAATCCCTCGGTTTATAGCACTGAGCTGCCCATCCTGCATTAATCTGCTTAATAGGGTCAAACACTCAGGTCCAAAGATACAGCTCCAACCAATGCACTCACACAGCCTGAGACCCCAAGCTTCCACAGCGACATAACCAAACCACAAAAAAGGTCCAACACACAGTAATCCATACTGTATTTACTTTACCTTGAAGTGGAGTGTGTTTCCTGCAGTAGGTCATACATACATAGGATGAAAAGTTCACCCTAAGGCTTTGGCATTTTAAATCACAAACTGTGCTTAGCTACAAACATCTGGCACACTGCAAATGTGTTTTGTACACTGGACTTCAGTTTGTGATGAGGAAAGTGTTGGATCATTTGTTTTTATTAAGCAAGAGGCATGGAAAATTCATCCATGAAAGCTTCAAGCAGTTTCACGTTATCATTTAACATTATAGTATTTTTTTTTTTAAAGTATGCTTGTTGACATTGATCGAAATGTAGGATATCCAACAAGTTCAGCAGCAAGCAAAAGATCACTTTAATGAAGCCTGAAGGCTGAGTGGAATTACTCTGGGCAAGAGAAAACCCAATTCAAAACCCACAAAAACCCAACCTGCCAGCTAATGTCTGGGCTGAAGGTTAGGGGACTTTATGGCTGTAATAAACAGTACTTGGTATCTGGCTTGACCTCTGTAGCTCCTAACCTTTTATGTTTAAGGTCTAAAGTCAGCAGTCTCATTCCTCATCCTTTAACGCTACCACAATTGACACAATGTGTTGTCTTTTAATGGGTAGGAGGCATACATGTAACTAAACATCCTCAGTTTGAAAGACACCGGGGGGTGTCAGTGTTGCTGGTTTGCGTTGTCCATCGGACATGTATAAATTATAAGGGGGATGCTTTGAATTGGCTGCAATTTGTCTAAATGTATCCAATTGTATTTTCTGAAAACACTGAATCTGAATGATGCATATAGAGACACAGTTTATAAATCAATTTATAATTATCAATCAGAGCAGACAAAATAATGGTGAGTGAAATGTTTATTTCACTTAGGAATTTGTTAGAGTAATTAGTGGGCATAAACATGCATATCTCACTGACCAGCTACGGCAAAGGATTGTTAATCTAGATCTGCCCGACATCTGTTATGTTTACACACACACACACACCACACACACACACACACACACACACAACACACACACACACACACACACACACACACACACACACACACACACACACACACACACACACACACACACACACAGCTGTCTGCTTACTAAAATGTACAGTAGCTTGGTTTAGCATGCAATACCATATTTCTAGTAAAGATCTCCATATTGTCCCACATGTTTGTTTGTTTAATTCCAACTGTGCCGTGCTTGCATGTATCTGTGTCAACATGTTTCGAGAGATTTCATCTCACGGGTTGCTTCCACTAGGACTCCCTGTGTATTATTAGCATGACAAGAATAGTCGGAGCACCATGGGTTGGCGTGGGTCCCATATGACACCTCTGTTTTACCTAACACAAGTCAAGGTCACAATGCCTCCTTAGTAGCATTTTGTCCTCACTGCTACAGCTTATAGTGTCTGGGGAGTGTTTTGTATTGACTCGAATTAGAAAGAATTATGTGCTGATCATCTTATATCTTAAAAAGCTGTTTATTATTTAATCATGTTTCATTTCCAGCTTTTTTATTATCCTCTTGAGTTGTAAGCCCTGTTAACCCCCACATTGCCCATTGATGTGTTAAATCATTGTAGGTCAAAACTCCAGCACTTAACCTCAGACAGCTTTCATTTTTCTTTTAATGCTAACTGAAAACAAAAGCCATCAATCAAAAGGACAAAGATTGTTAAAGTTGTCTTCATTTTCATGATGTCAACATCACAACATTTTATTTTGCTTATTTCTAAAATACATATTTTTAAATGTAATAACGTAACAAAGGGTTTTTGGTTGTCACATCAAATCCACTTTTACTACATATGCAACAAGTACAAAAATTGTTTCTCAAATATTTTTGGCTCTGACTTTGTGGAATGCACTTCCTATAACATTCTGTCCTTTAATACGCCTCCAAAGCACCACTCATATAACTGACCTTTGTCTCTCCTCATGCTGGCTAGTGCTCTATGTTTCTTTCGTCCTATTTTAAATACCTTTACTGTGATTTTGCTATATGTGCTATACTAAATAGACTTTCCTTACTCACTTACAATTTAAAACAATGATTTAAAAGGTACATCACATCACGAATCCTAAGAATAAAAAGCAAGTTTGGCTGTGTTATTAATTGAAATGGTTGTAGCACTGAGGGTAGATCCAAGTTCTCATAATAACACTGGTTGAAAAAAGCATAACAAGTCCTAATTTACATCACTGGATGAACTCTTAATTCAAATTGAAAGGCATGAAACAAGATTTGAACAGCGAGACAAATTTTGATGGGAATAGATCTCGACATGTTTATTAAACAGTGCTGATGAGACTCTCTAGTTGTCACACACGCTCCAGGAATGATGGGAGTAGAGTGACAGCTTCCTTACATGCCTGTGTGTACAAATGTGTTTTTACAGCGTGAGGACAGGGAGTTATGGTCGAGTGCGTCCCAGTGTCGCTCCCTGGAATGTTACGTGATACCTTTTATGTCCTCTGCGGTTGCTAAAAAATACTTAAGGGGACCCTATAGAGATCCTAATTGTCCTATTGGTCTTTACCAAGAAAATCACATTTGCACAAGGTATACTGTAGAGATCAGTTCATAGAAAGAGTTGAAGGATGTGTTAATATCAGAGCTAAGATTAAATCAGGTGGAAAGCTGTATAGGGTGAGGAAGGGAGCTCTTATTCAACCTGTCCATGTCTCGCTCTAATCAATCTTTCTCCCAGCTGTGTTGAACATGTTAATAGAGTTGTTAATCATCAATTATTTATAGTGAAACTGTGAAGAATTCAGATATGGATACGGCATGTGAGTGAATAGGGTGAAAAGTCAAGCTTGGATAGATCTGAGGATATAATCGCATCGTTCCATTCCAGAGGGCCTTGAGTACGTCACTTAGAGATCAACGGTGGCTTATGGTACACACAACCAGACACACAAACACACAAAAAACACGCACGCTCACACACAAACAGACTTGCATTTAAAAAAATCAATGGCACCATATTGACAGATTTATTTCTGCTGCGAGTCTTCGTTGTTCTGTGACCTGTGTGCATTCATGTGTGTGTGTGTGTGTTTGTTTGTTTGTGTGCGCTTTTGGTCTTTTCCACAGCTCTAGTTTCTACTCCAGCATAAGGTTACCCAACATGGTCTGTGAAAGATTAGTCATTCTGGTCTCAATGAGGAGGTAGCAGAAAGCTAAAGCAGTAGCAGATCTTGTGGAAAACCATTTTTCTCCCTCTCTTGTTTTTGCGTTTTTAATTGAACACACTTGGTCTGTAGACTTCATGTTAGGAGGGTAAGTGGCATGCATGTTGATGGTCCGTTATATTGTCTGTTTTGTTTGTGCAGCATATACAGAAGTCCCCTTTGCCTGTTTATTTATTTAACAGTAAGAGTGCTTGGCATTACAACGATTTGCAGATGTTGTTATTAGTAAGTAATTAACATACCACTCTTATACACAACTGGTAGGTAAAAAGCCGAATCAGTGCAACAACCTGGATCTGTTTTCTAAACCATTTTGTTGTTTTTGAGAGTCAAAGCAATAGTTCATCTTACCATTACTTTTAAAGGCAAACATTCAATGGTTGGCGGATATTTTAGTATGCAAAACAATAAGTATTGAATTATTGAGAAAACATTAGGAGTTGGACGAGCTGATCAATATCATTGGCTAATTCCCAGGTATTGATCGAAGAGAAACATTTTCTTCGTCTACCAACCTTATGTTTGTCTTAGTTCTGGTTCTGGTCGAATAACGTTGTTCTGGTCATGAGGTTAAGCAAGAGATTAGGGTTTCATAAACGTATCATTTAACTTTTGTATGGCTTTATATCATATCATTGTATCATTCATAATTGTATCATGTTGCTAATTCAACTCATTCTGTTTCCAACATCTTCTCATTGGACATCTTAACTAGTTCTGAATCAGCCTTCTTCCTGTGTGCATCACAGATTTTGTGTTTTTTTACCCCTAATTGTCCTCTGTTTCCTGTCGCCCCTCTTTACTTGTCAGGGCGGCTCTGTCATCATCCTGTCTTTTTACTGTCCGCCCACCTCCAGTTCAACTCCCATTCTCTGTCATTGTGACTCTCCTGTCCTTTTCTTGCCATCTGTCCTCATCTCACACAATCCTTCCACCACATCCGTCCTCCCAACAATTCTTGCTCTCTGTCTCTCTCATTTCCGCTCCCTCCTTCATTTTCTCTCTTTCTCTGTCCCTCTCTATCTCTCCATCTCCCACTCTCTCACAGCCAGATGTTTTAACAGGGCCTGTCATACCTCATTCACACCAACGCAACTCCGGTTCAAGCTCCGTGCTAGAGCTTTTCAGGTTCAGAACCAGTTCTTCGGTTTAGCTTATGTAACAGCTGTTCTCAAATGAACACGTGAAGTCAAGTTTAATATTTATAGTTTTATAGATTTATAATGAGTTATAATGAGAGGTGATCAACGTGAATGCTCAGGTTCCACCTTAACACGCAGACACGTTGCTTCACCATGAGCAGAAACCTTTATATATACAGTCTATGGCAGAAACTCTGAAACTCTTGTTAAGTTTCTCCATCGTTGTGTACAAACCATGGTACAAACTGGATAAAACGCAGGCTTTTTGTTGTTGTTCAGGAGTTGATCTGTCTCTGCCCCTGCCCCCGCCTCGATGTAAGCGTGACGTATGTGGTGCTTTTGCTCTGGCCGGACAATTTTTTGGTGCTTGAAACGAACCGGATTCCGGAGCTAAGAGGCTGCTCCGCTGCGGTGTGAAGAGGAAAACCCGGTGCTTTTCAAGCTCCAGCTCCGAACCGGCCCTGAAACACCGTTGGTGTGAATGAGGGATGAGTCATGTCTGGAGTCTTTAATTAAACATCTGCATCAGGCGTCAGCACTCCATCACTGATTTTCGTCTTTTGTTTATTTAGTTGTGTTCTCTGTATTCTATATGTCTGTGCTATATGTAAGAACGTGTAACGTTGCTGCCTTCTTGGCCAGCATTGTAAATGAGATGTTATCTCAATGTTTTTACCTGGTTAAATAAACAATTAAAAACAATTAATCACACACACACACACTCACAACAATCGATGCACACCTCAAATAGCAGATAACTACCTAATGTGAGCTTCATGCTAATGCAGTTGCACTAGTAGGGGTTAATTTCATGCAAATACAAATGGCACAAAAGAGCAGAGCAGTTTTCTAGAAGATATGTCACACTGCAGTTTAAATGGGAACCCTTGTGTCTGGAGGAAGCTTGACCCATACTGTGACTCTACAGCCGGTTCATAATTCACTAATGTGTGCACAGCCCCAGGTACCTGCAATGACCTGACCTACTACAGACTGCTTTGGGATCATTAGGAGGCGCTCACCTTGAGTCTCTTCCCTAGAGCAGGTGGTATGTTCATGTAAGTGATAAAGAAAAATAACCTCTAGTATGGTTTAGGAGAAGAACTTGGGGTGGAAAATATTATATGTTTTTTTATGAACAATTTAAATTTTAAATGCAATGAGTTAGACTGTGTGTGTAAAGGTATGCAATTATGCGTGGTTATACAAGGAGCGATGAAGTTGAGTTCTCTGACAGACGAAGTGATTGGGGTCAATGATTATGACAGTTTTCCTGTATCGAGCCTTGTGACAATGAATCACTGTGCTTCCACAATAACAGTAGTGTATTTTCAATTCTCCAGAAAGGAGTAGCGAGGAGTGTGTCTTTCTTGTAAAAAGATTGAAATCTTTATAATATAATTTTCTCCTCATTCTTTTTTTTTTAATCATGCCCGGCTCACCCTCTTCCTGGTATTTTTTCCCTTATCACTTGTCTTTCTCTCTGCTGGTTTTCATAGAGATGGGTATCTAAGAAGCAGAAGGCCGTGATAAAATGTGCTTTCACCGTCATATTTACCCCCTGATGATGATTAATACAAAGAAAACCCTTTTGCAGAAACACACTGACTGTCTTTCTCTCTTTCACTCAACAGGTGTTGGAACGAATAAAAAATAGAGGGAGCTTTCGATTTTTCCTGTGACTAAACGATTTGCTGAGAACTGGATTCTCTAGTACTCTGCTGCTGATTCTGGGGACTGAGCCTCCTTTCTGCTCATCTGTGTGAGTCTGATTGTCTTATCCTGGGGTCCCAAGGCTTTGCACTGGCTGAACTGCAGCCATGGAGGTGTCCCTGGTAGACTTTCAGAGCCTGGATTGTCTTGATGGCAGCTTTGAGGATGACACCTATGCTGATGAGACCACAGCTCTCACAGTGCACATGCCCCAAGAGCAGTGCAATCCAGGATGCAACTACCTTAGGCGACCCTCTAAAGTTTCCGCCACGCCTTTGCCCTCCTACATTTGGGAATCCCGCTCATCTACGACCACTCCAAACACACAGATTCCAGGAGTACCCCAATCCCCAACCATGCCAACTCCAAGCAGACAGGGGCGCACAAGCTGCGCCAGCATGATCTCCAACTGGAAGTTGCTTCTGAACAGTGAGGGCACTAAGGAGAGCGAGACCATCTTCAGAAAGCTTGCAAAGGAGTGCTGCGAGGATCTGTTTGTAGATAAACGAGGGCTAGATGAGGGAGAACAGAAAGTCATCATCAACATTGCCGGTCTTCGTTTTGAGACGCAGCTCAAAACTTTGGACCAGTTTCCTGAGACCCTGCTGGGGGATCCTTTAAAGAGGATGGGCTACTTTGATCCAATGAGGAATGAGTACTTCTTTGACCGGAACCGACCCAGCTTTGATGGCATTTTGTACTACTACCAGTCAGGGGGTAAGATCAGACGTCCTGCTAATGTTCCCCTGGATGTGTTTGCTGATGAAATTCTATTCTATCAGCTTGGAAGCGAGGCCATGGAGCAGTTCAGAGAGGATGAAGGATTCATAAAGGATGTTGACATCCCTCTACCTGATAATGATCTGTGCAGGCAATTCTGGCTGCTGTTTGAGTACCCAGAGAGCTCAAACGCAGCTCGAGGTGTAGCACTGGTGTCTGTTTTTGTTATTGTCATATCCATAATTATTTTCTGCATGGAAACGCTGCCAGAATTCAGAGACGAAATCGACCCAATTGTACCCACAGTAGTACAGCCTTTCAACATATCCACATTACACAGTTCTGGGGCTCCATCTGGAAAACCCACAACTTTCTCTGATCCCTTCTTCTTCATTGAGACAGCCTGCATTGCTTGGTTCGCCTTTGAGCTGTGTGTGAGATTTTTGGTCTGTCCTAGCAAAAGGGAATTTTTTAACAACCTCATGAACATCATTGACATTGTATCCATCATCCCTTATTTTGTTACCCTGGTTTCAGAATTGATCACAACGCCACAAGAGAACTCTGGGCAGAACATGTCTTTGGCTATTCTGCGTATCATCCGTCTAGTCAGGGTGTTTCGTATCTTTAAACTCTCACGTCACTCCAAGGGGCTGCAGATCCTGGGACAGACTCTGAAGGCCAGCATGCGTGAGCTTGGCTTGCTCATCTTCTTCCTCTTCATCGGAGTCATCCTCTTCTCCAGTGCTATCTACTTTGCTGAGGTAGACGAACCCAACACAAAGTTTGTCAGCATACCTGAGGGCTTCTGGTGGGCTGTGGTTACCATGACCACTGTAGGCTATGGGGACATGTGTCCTATTACCATGTGGGGTAAATTGGTGGGCACCTTGTGTGCCATCGCAGGTGTGCTGACCATCGCTCTGCCTGTTCCCGTCATTGTTTCCAACTTCAATTACTTCTATCACAGAGAGACGGAGGCAGAGGACAAGGTGCCCTTGGTAGAAGCCGTGGAGCAAGCCATGAAGAGTGAGTCGGACACCAAAGAGAGCAGCAACAGCTCGATCAAAAAGGCTAATGGCACCTGGCAGACTGACACAGGGACACAACCGAAAGAGAACACAATTTAGGAAGGGAGACTTTGATACAAAGCAGCAAAGGAAATGAACTCAAAAGGATCAATGTGATATAATAATTGTATGTTGCAAAAATGTGCTTTATAAGGATAAATGGGATGTTCTTACCTCTTTTGTCTAACATGTACTTAATTACATGTTTTAATATCCGACAAGCTATGTTAATGTTCAGGCTACTATGTAATCAAATACCAGTTATGGACTTTATCCTTAGTTGCATAGAAACCGAAATAAAAACTATTTTAATGTCTTGATCCTTGATCCTATTGCTTGTAACATTTTGCACAGCAGCTTTCCGATTGATATCATTGGCCACAATGACTCTCAACATAACTTTCAGACACCCTCTTCTCTGTCATAAAACAAAGGTCTTGGAAAGGTTTAAAGCAGTCATGTTTAATGAAAGTTAAACAGAAAAAACTTCAATGTCATAATACAAAATATTTATATGATAACTTTATTGCTGAGCTGCTTCAGGTTAGCTTAGACAAATTACTTTTCTTTGATACATTCAGTATAGGAAAAGTAGGCAGCAGGTATTTTTGTTCTGGAACAAACATTGATATTGTTCAAATGGTTTTTCATCTTCCAAATGTATCTTCTGTGCCACAGTCTGCAGATAACTGCTCAAAATCTCAACTGACTCATGGCCACTTATATACAAAACTGGATTGTTAACAAATAACAACAAATATGCAATTTTTCTTTCAGTTTCTAGTAAAGTGTTTTTAGTTTCTAGGTAACAGCCCCACCATATTTTTTATTTTCAGAATTGTATCGTATTTCAATTCATCCACGTAGAGAAGTAGCCATGGTAAGTATATTCCTCTCTTTTTAGCTGTCGAACTGTCTCCACTGTATGACAATGGAGTGCCTTAAATTATGTATGTTGGGATATTGTTGACTTCGCCATACATAATCTTACTGTAATACTTTTGTTTATTATGCATATGCTCAGTATCATTGAGTTTATTTCTTTGTGAGGATTATTTTCCAAAATGCTGTCCAACAAAGAAATGCATTCTGACCTGAAATACAAATTAACATATCCAAAGTAAAGGGGATCCTCTTTATTCTCTATAAAAATCATAATTTTGTCAGTGAGGTGGAACTTGTACTAAGGAAGTATATAGACAGCAAGATCAAAAACACTGCAAGTGAGAAATAGAAACAAGAAGCCAAAGATAATGCTGAATTTAGGAAATAAAGGGAATTGTTAGAAGGCGGGGGAGCATTGCAGGTCATAATATCATAATCCGTCTTATTTTTGAGGAGTAAATGTAAGTTATGCTGTATCAGTGTAAGGCTCTTTATTTATTACTATTTGTTTTATAAGATAATAATAGCAACCTTGGGAAGTGATGCGTGGATTTGGCCCCAGCATTATGATGTTATCTAAAAAAAGCTGTAGGCTCCCCCAGCTAGAAATGTTTGGTTCTAAAAACATTTTGAGAATGTTACAGTCATTGTTCTAGGAAGGTTTTCAGCGGGAAGTTTTTGTCACTAACCCACTAACAGGGGTTTCAGGGAGGGGCAGTGATAGTCGGTCCATTCTTCTATATGTCTGTCTTTGGTTTTCTAAGTGTTATTCGATCCATATGACCATAGAGATATTTGCATAAACAACAAAAACACTTGGGGTATAATGTTCAAACAATGTTATCACCAAACATTTTAAGAATGTTTTTAGAGAACGTTATCCTACCTTTCAGAAGTACATTCTAGGAACCAAAATAAAACTTCTCGATGAAACCATTCCTAGATCAACGAATGGTAACATTCTCAGAATGTTTTTAGAACCAACAATGTCTAGCTGGGAACGCAAACGTGCAATATCATGAATTACGTGCTTGTTTTTTTCTAAAAACGAAAATATGGTGACATCAGATTTATTTTAAACATCCTTTTCAAACAAATGCAGCAAGTTTGTTTTTTAAAGCGCACTACAAATAAATCTGACGTTGACCATGACCCTGTTAATATTTCGCATCACAGGAACATTTTATAAAAAAAATAATAACCTCCTGAAAACATTATCCAAATGTTGCTTGGAGAATGTTCTTCATTTGTTATCATGTAACATTGAGGGACCGTTTTATAAAGAACATCTTTAATGTGTTATCCAACAACGTCCAAAACACATCCTTAGAATGTTGCAAGGAAAACGTTCCGCCTTTGTTAACATATCCCATTAAAGGAACGTTTTATAAATAAACTTTCTGTCATCTCAGGCCTCAATAACATCCTCAAAACATCCTCTGAATGTTGCAGTTAAAACGTTATGTCTTAGTTAACCTTAAACCTTATAGGAACATTATTTGAAAAAATAAACATCCTAAAAAGGTTCTTTGAACATCAGATTAAAACGTTTCTTTAAAACCTTATAAGAACCAATAGGTAACGTTAGCCAAAGTTGTGAGAACGTTCCCCGCTAGCTGGGCCTGTTATATCTTCTCACAGAGCATATAATTAAAGATGATTTATTATTATGTGTTCGGTGTTTTTGACAATCAGCTTTGTGAAGATATTGATATTCATTGTCATGATTCCTGTGTCCGTAAAGTCACTGTTGTGCAACAAGTTCTGAGGTGTATGTGCGCATGTTTGTGTATGTGCACATGTTTGTGTGTGTGTGTGTGCGCGTGTGTGTGTGAGAAGGCGGGACATACAGAGAATTGGAGAGAGAGGGAGTTAGCGTTCTTGTATTTCCATCGGTGTTCCCCTTAAGGGAAGATTCCGTCATTGCTTTTGGTAAGCTGTCTCTGCTTTCACTGTAATGTCAGTACACACACACACACACACACACACACACACACACACACACACACACACACACACACACACACACACACCACACACACACACACACACCACACACACACACACACACACACACACACACACACACACCACACCACACACACACAAAGATAGAGGTCACATCAACAAGCCATGTGTGGCAGTGCAGCAACAGCCTCTTTGGAAGTCATCCAAACAACAATAGGATGCCAGTCTCTGGTTGACATGGAGTAGTCGTCTAGCTATTGATGCCAGTTTGCTTCACCTGATACCTTTCTTTCTGGCCTCGCCTCAACACCTCGTCTCAGGCCAAATAATAAAGTAAATAGATTGTTTTTGTATTACTTACAATCAACAACAACATTCTAAATTAACATCTGCTTCTTTCAAATCTAAGGCATTGTTTAAAGCAACAGACTCCTCATGTCAATAAAAAGGGTGTCAGATCTTTAATACAGAATAACAATACAAAAGTGATATTTATAGTAGGTAGCTGGTGGGCATGGTGGAAGAAATGTGGCACATTACTTAAGGAATCACAATAAGCATGAAAAAGACTGTCTGATGACAGCATGGGGCCTTTTTCTGTTAATGATTATTCATAGATATATTTCAGGAAGCATTTTTATATCAGTTTGTTTGAAACTCTTGTATAATTAGCAATGCAGATTAAGTTGTAATCACAGGCAACTCTCGAGCTGAATTTGTAAACAGCAACTGTTATGTTATTATGCAGGGTTGTGAACAACAACACAAACACAGTGTTTCCAACGTTTCAGACTCTTTGAGTGCTGCTGTAGAAAGCAGATGAGCTTTATTTGGCCATTCTTGCTCTCCTAAATTGTTTCAACACCGTTGTTGCATCTTCTCATTAAAACCACAACTACACAAATAAACAAAACAGGAACACTATGAATGGTGAATAGATGAATAACCCTGTTTGTTACCACATGGACGTATAGGATATAAGAGGCATCTAAGGACAAAGAGTGAAAACTGAGCTGGCGATAAAAAAGAGAGAAAGGAAGGATGAACGTCTGTAGGGTCGACAAGGAGTTCACATGCAACTGGTAATGGACTCTGAGCGAGATGATAGGTTACAAGCAAGTGTTGAAATTGGTAACAATTGAATGTGATCTTTTACAAACACATACATCTGTGTATGCGTGTAAACATACATTAAAAAAAGGACTCTCCTGAAACGATACATTTTGATGAACTGTTTAATAATACATTTTCATAGAACACAGTTACCGGTATAGAAATGTTCTTCTTTGTGATTTCAAAAGGTCGATATTGACAGGTCAAATACAGGCGAAACTTATAACATTACAAATACAGTTATTGCTGTATTGTAATGAAATAACAGCTGTACTGGAGCCATCGTTGACACAAGCAAAAGTAAAATTCAAGAAGCAGAAGCACATCTTGCTTTTATGGGTCGTCCAGGTTTCTAAGCTTGCCAAACATGCTTAGGTTAAACATTGTTTGGTGTACCCTAATCATCAATTTAAAACTCAAATTTGAAAAGAAAATTTCCATTGGAAATGCTCAATCCCGATATCATATCATTTAAAAGAGGACTAAAACAGCTTTTGATATTAATCCTTGTGTATCTTTCTGGTGATTTATTCACAATGTGTGTCTGTGTGTGGGTGGTTGTTGTTAGGTCGTCCCATATTCCTGTGGCACTTTGAGGTTTTACCAATCGGACTGCATCCCTGGCAAGGTGTTGTCTCTAAAATTGTATTATATTACAATAGTGACTGTAATGGAATACTCCTCATCAATCACTAATCGGTAATGTAATCCAAGGGATTACCTAAACTCAATAATAGATTCCTCCAGAGTACCTTCCGTATTTTCTGCAAAAGTAAATAAGGTATAATATATGTAATTAAATCTGAAATGACAAATGCATACATATGTTTTAAATACAAACTGTACGTTGTATCTTGATATAAAAGTCTCGATTTTTATTGATTTCTGAGTTCCTCGTGCCCAACTAAACTGTTCCCCAAAGTAATCTTTCTATGATCTATATATCATTATGATGTTTGAATTAAGATTAAAACATTATCTTGTTTTATTTGGTGTTTCTTTAGATGTTGTAGGTAACAAACTGCATTGAAGATTTTTTGTATTAAAGTCACTTAACTTTAAGTGGACCACACATCAAAATACATCCTCTACTGTGATATATATGCACAGTACTACTCCCACACACATATAAAACAGGATCGCATTAGAATTTAAACACAATGAGATTGACGGCAACAGGAGTGTGGGTCACACTGAGGCAGGTGCAAAGATTTTCTATGACTGTTTTCAGAAAGAGATCAGGCTTTTTCACCCAAATACTCATGATCCTGTTTGAATAGGTGACAGCAGGAGTGAAATCTTTTGCATGCAGTATTGGAAGTTAATCTGCTGCAACACTGTTTGGGCTTCTTAAGGCTAACAAAAACATACACACACAACTACAAAGAAATACACCTTCATGAAATGAACGCATGAGAAAACCCAGACTATGGGCCTCATAGTCCCTACCTATATAGTTAAGTTCAAGTGTGTTTTCTTTATTGTACCTTCTTCCTTTTTATTATTGGTATTAAAACATATTAGGCATGCAACAATTCCCTTATTAGTGTCCGGTTGCCCTTCGTATAAACCCAATTTCCATATATTCTGCTTTTAAAGTTGAGAAAACATTATCAGAGTCATACGCTGATGCTAGTGCCCTTTCTTCAAATGTAGCTTGCCCTTGCCCCACAGAGAGACCGAGTGTGCCACTGCATTTGCGGGAGTTTGTGTGATCAGAAACGGCACAGTGGAACATCCCTGTCAAGTGCTTAAAGATGCATGGGAGTGCTCCATCATTAACAAGATGCTTTGATGGAAAGTTCCACACAGGAGTGAGAGATATGGGCATCAAGTGAGACACAGACAGACACACAACAGGTGAAGGCTGGGAAGAGAGTTTGTGTGACACGGAGTAAATAGCTGGCACGCAGTTTGTTTCTTTTCAAGCTTGGGCTTCCCTCCTCTGAGCCTCATACTGTACAACATGTGTGTTTTCATTTAGACCTGCCTCTGTGGATTATATCCCTCTGTCATAAAGAAAAGGAAAGACCCAGATTTGAATGGCCAGGTGAACAAAACACTTGGATTAGGATTTGATTTTGTATGTTTTGGGGGGGTTTTAATTGGAAAAAATATGTATTACTCTGATTTTCCTACTTTTTATATACAGCAACATTGAAACTTTCTGGTGTTTTCATGACAAAAAGTTTGGCCAATTTTACATTTTGAGATTCAAGGTTCAAGCCAATAGGGCATTATAGAAGCAAGTTCACGTACAAGCAGCACATCAAGACGCACTTGGGAAAAAAACTCCCAAAGGGCAGCACTCAAGGCTTCCATGATGCTTTACTCCCTGACACCCTGAACAGTTTCTTTGCCTGGTTTGATGTCTAAAACAGCAGAGTGAGGGCTCACATATCACCGCCCAAGGGGGAGCACATGCTCAAAATACAGTGACACCAAGTGAGATCCACGCTTATGAAAATAGACACCACCAAATTAGCAGGACCAGACCAGGTGTCAGGCCGAACACTTAAGTAATGTGCTGAGCAACTAGCATTAGTGTTCTCCAGCATTAACCCTCCCTGCAACAGGCGGTAGTCCCCATCTGTTGTAAATCTACCACCATTGTCCCGGGACCCAAAAAGACAGCAGTTCAAAGTCTTAAAGGACTACCTCACACCAATTGCTTTGAGAGGCTTGTACCATCTCGCATCAAGGTACTGATCTGGACAGCCACCAGTTTGATTGTTGAAGTCTACAAATGATGCTGTTTCAATTGCACATCATACAGCCATGTCACACCTGGAGCATCCAGACACACATGTCAGGATGTTGATTTGTAGCTTTGCTTTCAATACTATAATCCCCCATATACTGTAAAACAAACTCAACAACCAGGGATTTGCCACTTCACTCTTACTTCAGACAACAAATGTGAGAAAGGGCTAACACACATCCTCGACCCTCTTCCTAAACTAAGGTGCACAGCAGGGCTGATTGTGGACTTGAGTTAGATCTAGTTAGACACATGAATGGTAAAGAGGTGGAGAGTGAACAGCTTTTAAAAAGAGCTATAGTATACATACCCCCCACTTCCCCCTCCCTTCAACAGCTGTTGAGGATGGGGATTGCAAATATTATTTGCCCCCCACTCCACCCCAAACTGCTGCTAATGTATTTATTTGATCTTTAACTGTGTTTTTATTCTGGTTGTGTTTGTATTAGTGTTGTTTTTATCTTAGTTACCAGATTGAATATAATTGTATTCATACAAAAATGATAACGTATCTTTAATAAGATACATTTGGCTTGGTAGTACGTTGAATAGAAGATTTTGTCAGTCCTGTGTCACGCACAACACTGCTGGCTGTTTTTAAATAGCACGGCTAGTGACTCAAAGATCACAAGGTCAAGTCCCTGCACCAGCAGGATACATTTGCGTGAAGAAAGTGAAAGAACAGTGTGTTCCCTGTTTCAAATTGCCACCACCATTGTGTTGTTGAGCAAGGCTCTTTACATAAAAGCACCACTGGAGCATCTGAGGCCTCAGGTTTTACTGAGAAAAGGACAAGTTCATTTGTGTTTAGCAATCATTCCAATTGTGCCATGAAACAGTCCTCTACCTTATGCACTTACATATCTGCCGGTCATGAGACAGAACCCCACAGGCTTAAAGTCATAACTTATAAAATAGTTTTACAATGCTGCAATTGTTCTTTTATTTTCTCTTATCCTTTAGTTTTTTGTTTTTTTTAAACAACAAACAATTTATTTAAAATGATTGTATTTATATATTGAATATACACTGAACAAAAATATAAATGCAACACTTTTGTTTTTGCTCCCATTTTTCATGAGATGAACTCAAAGATCTAAAACATTTTCGATATACACAAAATAACCATTTCTCTCAAATATTGTTCACAAATCTGAAAAAATCTGTGATAGTGAGCACTTCTCCTTTGCCGAGATAATCCATCCCACCTCACAGGTGTGGCATATCAAGATGCTGATTAGACAGCATGATTATTGCACAGGTGTGCCTTAGGCTTAGGCCATAATGCGACGAGGCTGTGAGTCTGTGTGTGAGCACACACACAGACTCACAGCCAGGCTGCGGGTGTGTGTGTGTGCTCGGGCTGGTTTCGGGCTGGGTTTCGCTGTCTCGCAGACGGCCACTGGGCTCACAGGGAGGGGGGGGGACAGGATCTCCAACAAGCCGTTTAGGACAGAGAGTGAATACACATACTATACAGAGATGCTGTATGAGAAACCAATGTGAGTTTGGAAAATTGCACAATATAAATATATTCTAGTAGACCTCAACAATGGAATTATGATCAGTAGAAATGGCCATGACATGGGACCTTTAACCTCAGCGATGGCCTTGACTGATTAACAAAGGTTTCCCATAGTTCAACATGGAAAGGTGGGGTAAAAGGGTTAATATTTTTGATTAGGGTCACTGCAACACATAGATGACAAAGATAACAACCACATTGTACAAGAGGAATAGGAGTAGTCCCATTTATTAATTGCAGTCTACATGATTCCAAAAGCAGTTTGATGTTGGTTACAACGGAGCACATACTGGCGCCTGACACTGGCGGCATTTGACAGAATAGCATTTTCCTGCAACAACTTTTAAAAAATCAATGAGGAGATGCTAGAGGCCCCTGATGCCTAACATCATATCAATGAACAGCAGTTATAAAGTATAATATGTTTACGCTCAAAAGGGGCGAGTAGTGAAAGAGGGCAGTGTTCAAACATCACATCACAGGACTGTTTGTCACCTCTCAAGGGAATTGAAATGAGTAACACTTGAGATAAGTGCCTTGGAGCTAAAATTTCTCTAGCAGCAAATGGTTTAGTTTGGGACGTTGCACTTGAACGCTACATTACTCATAAATGAGTACAAGTGAATACTGTTTTACATAAATCAGCTGATGAACCACTAACCATTATTCCAATAGCAGTGGACCTTTTAGTTTTGGTATCAGAAATCCCTGTAGGCTTAAAACACATAAATATTATGTACGCATTAGTATTTCAGAGATTAACCAATGTTGATAATTATTTTCAATAGGTATAACATAGGAATATTTAGAAGATAAGAATTAAATTGTTGTACAGCATAACATAAACCCAGTTACTGACATTTAACCCACTCCACAATGTTGTGTCCATTGATCTTAAGACACTTTGATAACCCAGTGACAAATCAGATCACGCTCCCATTTCCTGATGGCGTGACTGTGCCCTCAATTAATTATTGAGGGCAAGTATTCTGTGTAGTGTCGCTTGGTATTTTGATACCCCAAATCCAGTACATGGCTGACTAGATTATTACTACAACAATGCCTTAGTGGAGGTCTGCATGTGGTTTAGAAAGTACAACAATATTAGAAACATATCATCAAGCTATAAAGCCCTTTTGAATTAATGCAAAACTCAATACTTTGTTTCTCTCTTCATTGGAAATCTAAAGGGCTTACCTTTATGACCAGAGTTAAACATAATACAGTGTTTAAATTACATCAACCGTCATTAACTAGTCTTGTTAATGCTTCTGGGATGAACCATCTTTTTCGTCTCCCACGCCAACATTTCCTCCATGGGCAGAAGAGAGAAACTTCCATCGAGGTGCAGCGGGCCTCTGCTTTTTGGGAGCCTCGTATGGAAGTGCTATCAGCCACTGCAACAGCAGGATGGGGGGGTCAAGCCTAAAAAGAGACAAGTCCAGTCCAAATTAAGTCGGGTCAGACATGAGATATTACAAAGAAAAGAAAATATACAATATGCAACCACTAATCCCAAAAGGAGGACTTTCAGAAAGCAGTTAACACTACAAGAGCAATGATTCCAGGATGCAATCTTACCGATCCTTTATGTTCTTCTTGAGGGTGCCCATGCATATGTTGAAAGAGAATATAGTAAAGTGCCTCAGGACATGCCAAGCCCAGAACCAAAACTCAAGCCTGGGGGAGAGAGAGTGACAAGACTCAATGAATAACTGCACACCATATTTTCTTAAATTGATCAATTGATAGTTGTGTCTCTGTTTAAATGTATAACTACAACCACAACATGCAGTAACCATGACCTGAATGATTCAATGGTCAATACACTTTCCAGGGTTTAGTATGACATAAGTTAGATTGGTCATGATTTGTTGGTTTAAATGCATGGATTCCTCCAGATCTGCCTCAAATGAATCCTTAATATTTGAAATATATATTACTTGCCTGATGAAAAGATTGATCGTACTCTTATATTTGTAAGCTAAGTATGAAGCTCCAGCCAGTAGACTTAACTTAGCATTGCATAATTACTGAAGACAGACCGAAACAACTATGTTAACATTCTGTATTTGTATTACCTGTGTCTACTCTGAAGTAGTGTGTGAAACAACAGCATCAGAGGGAGGATCAGGTTGGAGAAGATTTTTGCAGGGAGTCCAACATTGCTGTGATAGGTCACTACGTTGCGGAGCAGAACTGAAACACAAGTTTTCACAAATAATTGGTATAACAATCTCTACATTTGGTTCAGCATTCATTTTGAAATTACAAATCAAGACATTAGCCGCATTCACACCGCAGGACTTTCCCTGGTACTTTGGTTCTTTAGTTCCGTTAGTACCAATAATGTCGCGTTCACACCGCCGGGACTACTCAGTGCCGGGAACTCTTTTGGCCATTTTCAGTCCCTGCTAGAGAGGTGGTACGAACCTGGTGATAAAAGAGTGCCAATTTCTATTCTATTTCTATTGGCTGGGCGAATTGCAAACCACGCCCCCGTTAGACTCTACAAAACCACATCCACATCTGAGCGAGTAGTTTTTTTGTACTTTAAAGCAGTTATGACCACACGTACTACAACACCGGAGCGGTGGAATGATGAGGAAGTGTCGGCGCTTCTGGCAATTTACTCTGAGGACGGGATGCAGCAGCTTCTACAGAAAGCAGTTCCCAACTCCAAATGTTTTGAGCGATGTTCGCAAAAGCTACTTGAGCTGGGAATCGTGCACAGGGCACACGGATGCCGGGTAAAAATAAAGAAACTCAGGCAGGACTATAAACAAATTAAAGACACAATAATAAGAGTGGTAACGATTTTCTATTGTTATTATATATATATATATTGCCACTGTTTTTTAATACTGACACCTAACTTGCACTAAGGTGTGTCTGCTGCTATATATATTGCCACTGTTACATTGTTTTGAAACTACTTACACTTTATTTTACATTTCACACTTTTATTTAACTTCAATTTACATGCATACGACACACCTGGAACAGCGTGATGCCGTTATTGTTATGTCTTGACTGTGCAATAAAACAAACAAACTGGCGAAGCTTTATTTATTGTGTCCCACCCCAAATTTGCAGAATATAAGAATGTGAGAGCAGACAGGTGTCGGTGGTTGAATGTATCTACAATGTTGCAACCTTATGCAGCAATGGCAGGGGCAGAAACACAAGTCTTACACACATAAACACAAGTCATTTATCATGTCATTTGTTTTAGATAAATAAGGGAAAAACACCAAACAAGGGTTAATGTCCTTTTCCAAAATCAGCCTGAGGGGGTAATATATAATAATAAATACATAAAGATAAAGTCCATTGTTATAATGGGGTATTTTATTTGTAAATTACCCTTATGAACTCCATCATGTCTGAGGTCGGAAAGTAAACAAACGCCTCATACAGCGGGTGGGCTTTATACCCCCTCCCCCGTGTAGTTCTTCTTCTCTCGTTTTTTTTGGTACTCTCCGTGAAGTGGTTTTGCGGCCTTGCCAGTAAACCCAGAGAAGAAGAAGACGAAGTGACGTCAGCGTAATCTTGCCTCAGGGAAAGTACTGCGGTGTGAATGTGATTGGCACTAGCCCCCTGGCGGATTCAGTGCCGTGGTACTTTTTTAAGTACGGCAAGTCCTGCGGTGTGAAAGCGGCTATACTGTAACTTACAAATCCAGTGGGGGGGGGGGGGGAGAATCTGTTATGCTAAATGTAGTTAACCGATTGCTGAAATCAGTTTTTACAGACATTTGTTGACCAATTGTGGACAGGTAATTTAAATGAACAATGTATTTACATCTGAACAACAGAGCAGTCTGTAAATCATTGTCAGTTTAGTACAAGTGTGTACACCAGACATACCTTTCTTTTTCATGTCAACATGGAGAGAAGGGTTTTTATTCTCTCCAGTTAGTTCATGTTCAGTAGAGCTGACTTTCTGCTGGGGTCGCTTGGGTGTAAAAGATGTCAGTGTAGCAGTCTGCTTTTCCACTTGTATCTCCTTCTCTGTGTCTGTCTTCAGATTCATGCACGTTTTTGTTTGGTTACAGTCAAGTGTTCCTTGAGATAATTTTTGGATCATCAAATATCGGCCATGATCTGCATACAAGGGAAAAGTAGATTGATTGTGTGTAAACATGTTTAAATCTGCATGTTTTTATCTATAGATAAAGTTGACTTACTATGGCTTTGAAGGAAATTAATAGCATCCTTGTAGCCGCTGTGGTAGGCCTGTTCCAGAGTCTAAAGCGCAGAAATACAATTCTATGTTTTAACGGATACTTTTAGAAATGTTTTTCACAATGGAGGTGCTATTCATTCAAAATGATTCATCAACATGTGGGTAGTAAAGGCTCATCCAATCTAGACAGGGATTATCGGAAGGGATTCACTTAAACATTTAGTTTGACACATCATGGGTCTTTCATAGTGTCAATTTGTAGCACAAAAACAATTGATCATCTTCCAAAGAATATTAAATTAAATCTGAATCATAATAGAAGTTCACTTTCATTTATTGTTCCATATTTTGAAAGGGGTCTTACCTTTAGAGCCATGGGGTAGAGAGCATTCATGATCCTGGAACCGTTAGCCGTGTTGATCTTCAAGGTGCTGCCACTCACCACCATGTCCCAACTGCAAGGTGTGTCGGTGGGACAGATGTCTATCTCTCCGGAGAATGGACACACAGTCAAGGTCTCACTGTGGGGTGCCACCAGCACTGGTTGCATTTCACTGAAGCCCCCGTCCAAATAATACTATAAAAAAGATCACATCAATTATTATTCACACCAGCAGAATGTGCTTATTATGACATTGTGATAAGGCCATTCAATACTCACTACTCCTCTGAAGGATGGAGGCAGCATACCGCAGTAAACAGGCACGAAGCAGCTGCATAGCAAAGCCTACATATAAATAGACATGGTTCAAATTACATTTTTGCTTCTAACCTGCTTACTGTAGGTTTTCTTTTAAACATTAGGATGCCAACTCACCTGCACTACATCTTCTTTTGACTGGAAATCAGACGTGAGAATGTGCTTGCCATCAGACAGGCGTGTCATAGACACAGAGAGACGCCCGTTGGCCATTTGGTGGGCATCAGAAGGAAGATGCTTGTGTAAAATACTCTCCAACCAGTGGGAAACATTCATTGCAGGGTTAAATGGCCCAAGTGTAAAAGACTGCATTTGTTCGGCAAAATGCAGCATCTCATCCCGAATAGTTACTGGAAAATTGAAGACTTAAATTCAGAAACAGTGAATATATGCAACAGAGGTAGATTTAAAAAATAAGACAAAGTCACTTACTCATGCTCATTTCACAGACTACAGCAGCTGCCACCAGAGACCCAGCAGAGGCACCCAGGACACAAGGTGCCGTGCGCAGTATCCACGGTGCATTATTTAGGAAGCATTCGGCAACCCCTAACTGGTAGGTAGCCATGAATCCAGATCCAGAGAAGGAAATTGAAAGAGGATTTTCACTAAAATGATAACTTGAAATTCCTCGAGCCATTTTCCAAAGGCTTTAAACTGTCAAATTAAATGTTTTCAATCATTAATCTGAAAAGTATTACTGCTCAAGCAAATACAGATTTCGTTCTTTTGATGTAGACTGAGTTATAGCAGGAATCCAGTGGACAGTGGGGACTGTTTCAGGATCAGTGTCTTAAAACCAATCCAAATTAGACATACCATATTGGTCAAGCCCATGTGATATACAGTGCATGCTGCTCTCTCAATGGCTTTTTGTCTGTTTCATTTCCGAAAAGTTAACAAATAAACATGTTTGGCAATACCGAATGACTAAAAAACAAATCCAAAGAAGAACAAATATATAAAAAATATTTTTGAAACAAGTCCTTTCCTTTATGTACTTTTGACCTTTTTAGGAAAACCGTTTTTGAGGATTTCACAGTTATGGTTTTCTAAAGGAACATAAGGCACTATTGTAAGACATCAAGTTGAAAAATGTGTTTTGCTATCATACTAAACTAAATAAAGCACTATAATTCATTCTGAAAATCAAGTAGCAAAACTTCAGCTCAGATCTGCACAACTCTACGGAATCTCCTGCCCTAATTTTTTAGCAAATCATCAGGTGAGGCAGGAATGCTACTCTGTATGTGTTTATGTTTTCCTCACATATTGTCTATTTTTTTTACGAGCTTACTAATACTGAAACATTTAGCTAAAGACACTATGTTCGAGTGACTGCCTTGCATTTCTGACCTTTCTGTTTGTTTGTTTGTTTGTTTGTTTGTCTCATTTTAAATAGGCCAAAACCTCACACTGTCTCTCCTTCAACAAAAAACAACTTTAACATTGGGGGGCCCTACTGCACTGGAAACACTGACTAACAACAGTTTTATGGCTTTAGGAGGCATATATTTGAGGACATTTTACAGCCAGGAGTTTCAATCAATAAGTTTGGTATGAGACTCAACCAAAGAGAAGGGACCACTACATATTGAATGTATAGGTGAAATGACGTGAGGGAAGAAAGCTAATAAACTAATGTTGTGTAATGCCACTATACCTGCCTTGCATAGCTGTGAAGGCTTTAACTACAAGCATCACAACCAATCACACATCCTAAAGGTTACGCTTATTTCTGTTTAACATCATACATACACAGACACCATTCTAAACACATGTTTAACCAACTTTATTTTTCTAGATTGATTGCGTAATTGTGTGTTGTGTTAACCCCTATGTTGTCAGTGTTTTGAAAATCACCTTGCTCCTGGCAAAAGGCTGAGCTGCTGAACAACACCTGCCTATGTAGATGCGCCTCGTTAATTGGACTGTGCCATTCCCCTAAACTGGTGTTTAAAGAAGCCACTTCTCCTAAGACACCCATCTTTAAGTAGACAACAGTATTTTCTCCACTGCACTCAACTATGGACTGGCCAGCGTTGTTATAAATGCCTGCAGTGTGGAGAAGAAGGCAGTGGCTCTTGGGCAGAAGAAAACCCAACATGTCACCCACTTTTTATAGTTTTATGTTCATTAATTTATGCTTAGACATAAGAGTACAGTATATCTGTTTATATTATAAATAATTAACCCCTCCCTTCCTCTTAAATCATTTTGTTTCCCATCCTAAAAACGATATATGTTTTTGGTTAATCAATCCCCATATTTTTCATTCTTTACCTGCCCTCCTTATTTTTGTGTATCCTGGTCCTTCACAATAGCTTAAGTATAAACACCCTTACTGTACATATACAGTGATTTTTGTGGGGGTTTTGTCAAATATGCAGCTTGCAAAATAAGTCATACTTTGTATGTCCAAATAAGAAATCACTTGTGCTAAACCCCTGAGCTTCAACAGTAACAGTTACCATAGTATATAAAAAAATGCTTAACAGGATATTTATTCAAGCAGGAAAACATTACAATTACGAACCAATAGGCTCAACACAAAACTAAACTTCACAAATGCACTGTCTTTAGGTTGAATAATACAACTAATTCTACAATGAACTACTGTACTGTATTAACTGGCATTTTACCTGCAGCACGAAAAAAACTCCACCCTGTTTGAACCTATTTAATAACAGTCTGAAACAAACTGGATACATCACTTATTGCAAGACTTATATTATATTTTAAAATGAGTTCATCTTTATTTTTTATGTGTTGAGCAAACCTAAAAAATCTCAGCTGATGAATATTTGTCCGTTCGAATATTGAAGTGATTTATTTCACAGTTTTCCTTTTCAATTAGTGTTCGTATTGATCACAGTTATGTACATTGATTCATAGAAAAATAGAAAGCAATATCATAGTTACAAAAATCCTCTATAAATACACCTAGCAGTGCATTTAGTTAAACTTGTAGATGCAAAGGTTGTTTTCGGAACACAAGTGTCCATTGCATTATGTAATCACTGTGTTTTTGTATTGCATTTAGGACATTTAATCCATGGTTAATTTTCTATGGAGGATGCTGCGGAGAAGCACGATCAGGTGAAACCTCAAAATGGTCCTCACTGAACTCTTGCGTAGGACTGCTGTCTGCTGTCTCCTGAGGTGAAGTGTGTTCAGGGGACTCAACTGGGTCAACATGTAGTTTCTTTGTGTCATGTGGGAGTTTCAGAAACCTGAAGGGAGGCAGATAAAAGGCAATAATGTGTGTGTTTTGTTTTGGGAGAATACAGAAAGGGAACGAGACAAACAGAATTGGACGGAGACCTGAAGAGAAGTTTTTGTCCCCGCTCCTTTTTGATGATGTTGAGCTTGTAGTAGTGCCGCAAAGCCCTGGACATTTTCTCATAGGTCATATTGTCTCGGTTCTGTAATAAGAGATCACACATCATCAAGGGCCCATGTGACTAAATTAATTATGACCCATGTCTTTAATTTTTTGTCTTTAGATCATTTTTGAAATTCCCTGTAAGATAAAAGAAACAGAGCAGTGCTCACCTTGTGGTTTCCCCAGAGACGAGCCAGTCCATTGGGATCAACCACCCTAAACACAAGGCTGTCGTGGTCTTCCCATCGGATGTATTCTTGGTATCGGTCATCACACAGCAGCTTATACACATAGTCCCACAGCAGTCTGCACTCTGGCCATGATTAAGACAGCAATAAGACAAATGCTGCCAAAATGTATAATGCTTTTATTATAGTTACTTTCAAGAAGCCAAAAAAGAAAAGATTCATTTTAAAGTACAACTGTAAAGCAGTGTTCATATCTAAGCATGTAGGCATCTGTTGTCAGGTGCATACTGTACATGAGGGAGCGTGTCACTAAGGCTACCTTAAGCAACATTTATAGGAGAATAAAATTGAACTGGCGAATAACATTTAACTGGACTAATTGTCCCAGTCTGAAGCATTTTCCAGCTCAGACTAACACATAGATTATTGTTTTGGGTTTTCTAGTCTGTGTTGCTCTTTGCTCACCCCCACATACACTCATATAGGCATAGAGATGTAGCTAAAGAAGAATATGTAGCTAATGAACAATGTTACAGCTTAATAGTGGACTCCTACAAGGAAGAACACACCTAATCCGTGCTGACGTTGCTCTGAAAACCTGTTTCAGACTTGTGTCTTGGAGTCTGTCTGCCCTCTAGTGGTCAGAATATACGTATGGCAGTTTTAGAAAATAGTTCATTTTTTGTTGCCTATATGTGCACCTTTAAAACATACAAAACACATATGTTTAAACTTTATATATTTGTAGAGTAAATACTATGCAATTGTTAATAAGTAATGTACCTGGGATGCGGCCATTGGCGGGGTACACTGAGCTCCTTTGCTTCTCCCGACTGGACAGGTTGAGCGGCTCCTTGACAGTCTCTAACTGGACAGGACTCTGAACTTGGTTGGGGGGCAATGCAGAGACAGCTGCTGGTCCATCTAAGAAAGAGAGAGAAGGAAAGATAGAGAGAGCAACAAAGAGGGAGGGACACATAATCAGATATCACAGCAAATGATTACATCTGCTGGGCATTGTCTTTCTGAGATTGTTATAAATTATACACACTGGTAGATGTGAGTGGAGCAGGGTGTGTGTAAACGATCAAGGGTGGCTGGCGGATCACAGTTGGTACAGCAGCTGCCGAAACTGCAGTGGCGAAAGAGAGGGAAACTGTGAGAGAGAAATATGAGGAACTGTGACAAAAGCTTAACAGAAAGCAAAAGTGACTTTACAACAGCTTAAATATTTGTACAGCAATGCACAACACAAACATGTTGTAGAAACATTGATGAACAAAGACATTATTATATATTCTGGAGTTGTAATATAACACAACACACCTTTTGGCACACGTCCAGCTTCCTTTAATGGAAAGCACCTTGTTTGTGAGACAGTGCATTAGTATTCCACTAGTGACGCATAAATGCCTTAACCAGCATTGGTGTAAGTACATTTACTCAACAACAGAATGCAGTTTTGAGGCGCTACTAGTACAATGTGTGTGCAAAACTTTAGATATTTCACAATATACCTACACTTATCTGATGTGTGCAGCTGCATAACACAATATAATATGCAGTTCAGTTAATTCAACAACATACTCTAACATCACATGACAAGGGGACCTCTTAACATCTAGACTATTAGACACAGAGGTTTGAACTTCAAAGTTTGAGAATAAAATGTCAAGGCCCCAACAAGTATAGGGAAAAAACAGTATTAATTCCTGCATGTGTTAAGGAGGAAATAATCACTTCGACAATCTAACCAGGATAAATGAGTTTGATTTGATACACCAACAACTCCAACAATCAACTACGTGTTAGTATGAACAGGACGTGTCTGTTCTGCCATGCACTCCGCAGACAGTACATGACAATCTGACCTTTATGGTTTGCTGTCCATATCTTTCCTGTGAATAATACGTGTTAAAGTTTATTTCTAGACATTGCTGACCTTGGCTGACTGTGGGAGGCCGGGGCTCTTGGACAATCTGTGAGGGTATCTGGCAGCTGACTGGGCTCTGGTTGCGTCCAGTTGCCGGGGAAGGAGATGCATTTTGGGGGTCACTGACAACACTCCTCCTTTGCTGTTTTACATACTGTAGAATCTCGTACAGAACATCACCTGTAAAAAAGGAAGGAGGTCCGTATGAAAACACTGGGGTAAAACTAGTCAGCATACTCTCTTTCTGCATGCACACTCATTTCTACCTGAGCTGGGGCAGCGGCGTCTGAAGTCCTCCTTGGTGAGCAGGCAGAGGGCACGACCGTTCATCTCAAAGCGTCCCTTCTCAGGCCTCCGCAGTGAGTACTCCCTCTGAGCCCAATGGAGCCAGTGGCCAACGTCCTCTTTGTCCCACAGAGATGGGTTTATTCCTATAAAACAGATGCAAATCATTAAAAGCACACTGTTACAGAGGGCGTTTATGTTACAGGCAGATACGTCTACTTTTGCTGATGCTGGAGTTGTATCTTTAAGGTAATAGTGTTTGACTTACGCAGACGTCCAGGTAGATGCCAAAGGTCTTCCTGTATGGGAGGGCTGTGCAAGGGAAGCTGTTTAGGGGGGGAGTGATGCACACTGAGAGGAATGTTGACTTGCCTTCCGGGCATTATGGATGGAGGAGTGTTTGCTCTGTTTTCTAGCTGCAAAATATCAACACACATTGCCATAAGAACACTTCAACTCCAATCAGTGGTGGTATAGAAACAAGAATGCAGATCATTTGATAATGTTTTATAATGCATTAAAGAAACAACAATGTAGAGGGATTTAAAACATTTCACCCAAATGTTACATTTGCAGTAGCCTTAGCAATGGAAGTTGGCCATAGAATAACAAATGTAAAACTCTCAATCCTATAAAAGCTCTGTTTATATCTCTGCTTTATAAAGACAACATATGTTTCTGTGACCTCAACTTACCTTGACCAAAGGTGACGGGGGAAAGTTCTCCATGGAAATGTCCTTTATCTGTTCGACTGTAAACAATTACACTAATCCTCTGATGTAACTCGTCCGAAAAATTTAACAAACTGCATGTCAGATCTCCACGAACTCCATATTAAATAAAGAAAGAACAGGATGTAACTTTCGAAGAAATAAAACTCCACTTTTTTCACATTCGATTCGACCCTTCCGGGAAATGAAAACGAAAGAAACACACAATCCTTGTCATGGGTGTGCTACAAATCTGATTGGATGAAGCAACAGCGGAGGACATTTCCAACAACATTGCACTTGAGCGATCTAGCAACATATTTATTGGAGCAATGCATAAATAATGTCGTATAGTTTAAGCACATAGATTTCACATAGCTTTCACGCATTACATATAGCATGAAGGATCATTGTGTTCTGAATGTAAGTTAAATGGCAAGAGGTGAGAATACATGTGGATACATTTATGACAGACTGCAGTACACAGAGCCGTGCGCGCCTATTACAGCAGAAAGTCCTTCAGGCTCCTCCTCTTACTGGCTTAAAGGAAAACCAAACCAAAGGAAAGACCAGCGTTGAGTTTACAGGAGCAGACTGGTTACAGGATAAGACTAGACGACGACGAACTAGGTAAAGTGTTTAATCCGGCGAGTAACACTCAATACCAATTTAATGCACTCACTATGTTGAGACTTGACATGTTCTGGAAACAAGTTCACTGTAATGGGACGCCTCCGAACAGAAAACATATGCACCGAGGCTATTCTTCCACACACAGTGACGTCACGAGCTACCCATAATGCAACGCGCGCCATATATCTATATAGAAATATGCCATTTTCCTGGAGGTGCTAATATAAACAGCTAGGTAATGTAGCCAGGCAGAGCGCACTAGGTTTTTTTTCTGAAGTAAAGTAAAGTATTTTGGCCAATCTTTTTTTCATTAATAGGCTATATGTTATTGCTTTAATAATAATATTATTAATTATAATGATAGAGCCTACGTTTCACAACCCCCCACTCAAATTATACAATCACAATGCATGTATTTAATGCAATAATTGGAAATAATGCAGGTGCAATTCGAATGTGGACTATGGCGCGTTTCCACTGCAGGCCTCGCTCGGCGAGCTACCCACTGCAGTGGAAACGCGCGATAAACGGTTTCAAATGGTTCTTCGTGTAGCTAATCCTTATAATACCTGCCCTGTCTGCTGGTTACCTGAAAATCTGACAGCAAATCTACAAGTTTTGAAGAATCTGGTTGTTCAGGTGTCACACAAAGGTCAAACATATATAAAAAGTGGCACTTATGTTTGATAAAAAAAAGTAATGCCACGATTCCACTATACCTCTAACGTTTTCATACCAAGGACCTCTTGAAACTTCAGCGCGCTCCATTGCGGAGATATTCCCGCGAGAGTGCGGAAAAGTGTATTTATTTATTTCAAATGTGAAATGTTACCAATATACTCGCGGACCACTAGGGGGCGCTCACGGACCAGTGGTCCGCGGACCACACTTTGAGAAGCACTGCTCTAAACAGTACGACCCCGTCACTAATAAAAGACCAGTGCTTAAAATAGTAAAGATTTGTAATTTGTGGGTTTGCTATATAGGCCTACTAGTAAGAATGATTTACATTTTATTTTGTGTTTGTACATTTTTGAAATAGTCTTGTAACCACCTGTATAAAAATGTGTCTGCTGTCACAGTTCTCCAGCGATGTTTGCGGAAAAACTGGGAAAACAGTTGGGCCACCCTACACGATCAGTGGCAGGATGGCTGGTCAGTAAGTTGCTCACGGTACGCAACCGTGCTCTTGAAGAGAGTGTTGTGCAGATATCAGGGATCCAACCTGAAGACACAGTGCTGGAGCTGGGTCACGGCCCGGGTCTAGGTCTGCAGTCAGCAGCCAAACTGCTCACAGCGCCCACAGGACATCTTATAGGGCTGGATTACTCAGCGTACATGCATCAGGTCAGGAATGAATACTGACATTATGGAATACAGTATTTAAATCAATTAAGTCTGTTTCTGTTTGAAGTCTTGGCAAGAAGGCAGAAAACATACGAGAAAACCCTAAGTTTGGGCCATTTTTGTATTTGAAGTGGGGGGCTTTACACATTTTTTAATTGAAGGATATCTCTTTTTTTTCTCTTACAGATGGCAAGTGAGCTGATGAAGGAGCTTGTGACCAGTGGGAAAGTGACCCTACACCATTGTGATGTAGCAGCAATGCCTCTGGTAGACAGCACTGTAGATAGAGTATTCCATTGCAACTGCTACTACTTCTGGCCTGACCTCAAGAAGGGAGCCACAGAGATTCACCGGGTAATGAAACCAGGTAAGACATCACTTTGTAACCATAACACAGACTTTATTTTCAAGGCAGATATGTTATCCGACAAGTTGTAGCTTTCCGAGCAATATGGCTGTTGTTTAGTAGTGCTTTCCTGCACAGTCATTCTTTCATCACTCTTGAACCCACCCAGGAGGCCTGATGGTGACTGGGATGAAACTGTCAAGTGTTGCTGCTTTTGCAGCAAAGCGAGTAATGCCAGGGGAGAACTGGCGCCCGGATGCCTACATGACAGCTCTGAGTGACTCTGGCTTCACTGATGTCAGAATGGAAGACAAACAGCACACACACATTACTTTTCAGGCTATCTATGCCACTGCCTCAAAATGAGATGAGATCATCATTTGGCATCAATAAAAATAATCAATTGTATCTATAACTGAATGAGTTGGATGTCAAAGTGATTACAATTAAATAAAAACGAGCGGACACTATCGACATAATTCACCATTATCTGTGGTTAAAAACAGGCTTTTATCTTACATTGCTTTTTCTGTGATGGTTTACTTTCACACTCACAACTGTTAATGTTAGTGTGTTACTATGGTAAGATACAGTGTTTAGAGTAAAAGTGTAGGAAAAGATGAAGTTGTCTGTCTCTAATTTCTTAAACCTTCTACAATATATGATTTTAAAAAATCATGTCCAGACTTGTAACTGAAGACAACATTAGAAAATGAACAGTAGGTGGCGATGGTGCTCGGCTGGGTGCACATATCCAACAGAAGAAGAAGAAGAAGAAGAAGAGGGAAATCCAAAAACAGCGCAGGTCCTCTGCACGGTGTTGTGAAGTTAAAAGTTGAGCTGCAACAGCGTCTGTAAAGTGGTGACAACTGTCAAATCGTTCGAAAAGTAAGTGGTTTTAATTTAAGATCAAGTTAACTGTATACTATTTTAACTTTGGCGTTGTTGTTGGACTCGAAAAATGTTCTAAGGTGGTCCCTAATCAAATAATTAAGCTTAGCTAGTGTTAGCTTGGAGCTCATCTAACCTAGATAACGTTGAAATAAGAAACGTAAATTGTTCATTTAACTACATCAATATCAGTAATGATTGAACACCAACGATCGTTGGTTAAAACGAGTACATAAATGAAAGGCCAATATTTCCACTGTGTATGTGTTGTGTGATGCAGAATGCAGAAGGCTTCCCGTTTGAAGCGTGAACTTCAGATGCTGAGCACCGAGCCTCCTCCCGGGATAACATGCTGGCAGACGGAGGAACAGATAGACGACCTGCGGGCTCGTAAGTACAGGAGAACACACACGATTATGTAAAACCAACAATGTCTTAACCAGGGGTGTCCACACTTTTTTCACCACGGGCCACATACAGAAAAACATACGAATGGCTGGGCCACTCCCTAGAGGTGAGGTATATTGCCTCAAGTTCAGTTATAAGTTGGAAAAATCAATCAAATGTAGGTAAATTATTCTTGATATTTGAAAATGCTTAAAGAAAAAAACAGCCTACATCACATCTCTCCATAGTGTTTCATTTAGTTTGTTACAAAAAGTGTTGGCACCTCAGTCCTTAAAACTGAATCTTCAGATTGCTTATAATTAGAGGAAATATGAACGTTATATTTCAAGGTTCATTTAATTTCAAACCTTTATTTATGCAGGTGAATCCCATTGAGATCATTGATCTCTTTTTCAAGGGTGACCTGCTGCAAGTAGGTTCCACATGAATACATATAAACATAACAGAAAAACAAAAAATACATCATACAGCATATTTACAGCGACTACAGTTTACATAGCTAGTAAAATGTACAGGTTCCAACAGTTTCCGATTGGATAGCATCTATCCTTGCTTTAAAAACATTTAGAGAAACCAAATTGCTCAGCTTCCATTCCTTTTGCAGACTGTTCCAAGACAGAGGAGCTGCGCATCTAAAAGCTATCTTCCCTAAGACAGTCCTAGCAGTTGGCACATTTAATAAAACCACAGCATTCGATCTCAGGCAGTAGCCACTTACAATTCGCCGTGAGATCAGGGAGCAGATGTAGGATGGAAGTTTCCCTAACATGGCTTTGTATATAAAAATGTACCAGTGACTGAGCCTCCGTACAGTTAGTGAAAGCAAACCTGTTCTTGCATACAGGGTACAGTGATGGGTTAATGCTTTACAGTTTGTCACAAATCTCAGTGCACTGTGATACGCAGCATCTAACTTGACCAGGCAATTGGCAGGTGCATTCATATACATCAGATCACCATAGTCCAGCACAGGTAAAAAGCTCACAGTGACTAGCCTTTTCCTGGCCTCAAGCGAGAAACAGGACTTGTTCCTGTAGAAGAAACCTAGCCTAACCCTCAGCTTTTTAAGCAGGTTATTGACATGAAGTTTAAAAGTGAGACAATCATCAAGCCAGATACCAAGGTATTTGTAACAGGTAACCACTTCAAGTTTTGTTCCTTGTGTAGTTACAATATCTAAAACAGGCTCTGGTGTCTTTTTAGCTTTTGAAAATAGCATTACCTTGGTTTTATCAACATTTAAAAGAAGCTTTAGTTCAGAGAGCTGAGTCTGAATAATGTTAAAAACTGCTTGCAATTCAACAACAGCCTCCTTAATGGAGGGACCTGCACAGTACATCACGGTATCGTCCGCATAAAAATGTAAGGTTGCTCCATCAACATTTTCACCTAAACTATTGATATAGATGGAGAATAATAGTGGACCTAAAACACATCACACCATTAGTAATGTTTAACCACTCAGAAGACAGCCCATCAAAGTGAACACATTGGGACCTTTCAGAGAGGTAGTTCATAAACCACCCCACTGCATGGCTGGATATGCCTATACTGGCTAGTCTCTGCTTTAAGATACGATGATCGACTGTATCAAACGCTTTGGACAAATCAACAAATAGAGCTGCACATAAGGTTGTTATGTACATTTGTTATTGAGCTTTTTTCTTATCAACTTAGATTTGTTAGAAAATGTTTTCAACTTTAATTGACTGAATTTATTTGAAAATTGGGCTTATTAACACATGAATACTGTGTAATATATTTGAACATGTATATTTAAGAAGTATAAGATAAGCAGAAGTTTCATATTTCATTATACTTTTTGAATTAGCATTTTGGCCCCCGGGCCGTAGTTTGGACACCCGTGGTCTTAACCCATTGAAGTGTTATATAAAACTAACTAACAACGAACTATCTTTGATCTAAAACTCACTATCGGCTACTGTATTGTTTTCAAACGTATGCATTACCTACGTTGTGGAGATATGAGGATATAGTTGCAGTATTTATTAACCTACAGCAGTGTTTCTCAATCTTTTTCATACCAAGGACCACTTAACCAATAAAAAAACACTCGCGGACCACCTAACTCCACAAATATCCAAAAACATCGTTTTTTACAAATCGCCTGAAAATGGTACAAACAAGTGGCAACATGCGTGATGAAGGTACTTATCTGGGCTATATCATGCAATAGAAAGTGAAACTTAAGCTCTTTCCATTGCGGAGATATTACCGCGAGAGTGCGAAAAACTTAAATACATTTATTTATTTCAAATGTGAAATTTGACCAATATACTCACGGACCACTAGGGGGCGCTCACGGACCACCAGTGGTCCGTGGACCACACTTTGAGAAGCACTGATACAGGTTTAAGATTGTGTGAACTAGTTTATCTTAAAAAAGCCAATACTATATTCATTCTGTGATTGTTTTTGAATTAAAGAGACAGTATGAATTTAGCAGAATAGGTGTGTTTCATTATGAAACACTATGAATCATAGTAAAACCAAGATAAGGTCACGTATAAAGAAAGATGTATATCCATCAGAGGGATTTGTTGGTTGTGACAAAGTGGCAAATGCATATTAAAGGCGAGTGAATATTGTTTTAATAAATTAAATATGATACATTTAATTTCTTTTTTTGATAACTTATTGCGGAAGGTTTGAACAATTGTTAGTTAGGATCGAAACTAGCCTCTACAATTCTAAGCAGAATACTTAATTTGTTCTCAGCATTATACCACCTACAGTATTTATGATAACCTGAATATTTGTTCTATCTAGCTGATCTTCTGTTTTGTTCTTCCACTGGTTTACAGAGATAGTGGGTGGAACAGAGACCCCGTATGAAGGTGGGCTCTTCACTTTGGAGATCAAGGTCCCAGAAAGGTATATTATCTCGAAGTCTTAACATTGATATATGTTCTCTCTACCATTTCTACATTGTAAACACTTAATGCAGTTTATAAGACTTACCTGCGGTTTTCCTCTCGTAGGTATCCATTTGAGCCTCCTAAAATGCGTTTCTTGACTCCAATCTACCACCCCAACATTGACAACTCAGGGCGTATCTGTCATGATGCCCTGAAACTACCGCCAAAGGTAATAACGGATTAATACAAAAAAAAGTTGGTTTTGATTCATTTGTATCATCTGGTTTTGTTTGTCTGCTGTACATTTTGTATACATTTGTATTATTATTCAGGGTGCTTGGAGGCCATCTCTAAACATCTCCACAGTCCTCTCCTCCATTCAGCTGCTCATGGCCGAGCCCAATCCAGATGACCCACTCATGGCTGATATAGTAGGTCACACATAATCTTGCATTCCCAGATATCAAATAACCTTTACAATACCATACCTTTTTCCAAGTTATAATATTATGGTGGTTTAATTTTTGTGTGAATATTCTTATATAAATATCAATAAATATGTATATATCAATAGACTTAAAAATAAATGTGGACATAACAATGGCTAAGAACTATATAACACTATACTTCAAACTTGCTCCTGGAAATGATTAAATACTCTTTCCACTATGCATTTTCAAAACAAGCCCAACGTTTTCAAAATCCCGAAACATCTTGTTTTGTTCAGTCTGATCCACTTTTACATATTTTCACAGAAAACCTCTTACGGCCTGAAAATGGCATTTGAATTGTAATTCAATGGTGTATCCCCGCCGTATACACAAGTAAAAAGACATTTACATTTTTTGAATGCAGTCATCAGAGTTCAAATACAACAAACAGCTGTTTACGGAGAAGGCCAGAAAGTGGACACAAGAACACGCTGTTCAGAAGAACATGGTAAGTCTCTCTGGTTTGGGTGAAGAAGTTGTAACATATTTAATGTTGTTCATGATTGAAATAATTATCCAGCTTAATTTATTTCATTATACACTGAGCTTGTGTGTATGCTCCATTATACTTAGTGGTTGACATGATGATTGGCTCTTGCTCAGACAGCAAGGAACTGTCTCATTGAATTAGCTCTTTGTAGTGGTATATTTTACTCACAAGGTGGTGCTGTAGTACCTCGAAAGAGTGTTACCTGCTAACTTAATATTTACTTGTAACAAAGAGATGCCGACTGTTTGATTTATATTCAAATGCGACTTCAATATTTCAAAATTCTCAGCTTTTGGATGTGAAGGCGCAATATATGTACTGTTCTGTCATTGACTCATTAGTTTTTATCTCGGTCTTTGTTCAGGGAGTTGAAGAGGGCAACAAAGAAAATACTCCAGGTCATAAAGCTTCATCCCGCAAAAGAGAGGCTTTCACTGCCCATCTGGAAGCAGAGGAGCCCACAAAGAAAACCTGTGTGTAGTTTACATCGTGCTTGTTAAAGTCAAAGATCTCTCTTTTCAAGGGGCACCAAGCCTTATACCTGTCGACCTTTAAAGGGTATGATTTTAAATATTATATTTAGTGCTTATTCCTACTTCCTTTTACTATATGTGCATTCCTTTTTCTAAATCCAGAAATACCCACATATTTATATGTATAATTTCTATATGTATTTGTTTGATTTGTGATATTAAAGTTGAGTTTGAACACTAACTGTTGCAATTCATTTTGATACATGAAAAGTTTGGCCTCTCGGCAAATGGAGGTGTGTTTCACAGTGGTAGCATAAGCAGACTAGTGATGGCATAAAAAGTATAAAGATAATAATTTTATTAAAACATATGCTTACCAGTTGTATACAAAGTATGTACATCCTAAATAGCAAGTTTTTTTTTACAAACTAAGAATTTATTTCTTAATATATAAAATTATATATTTGCTGTTCATCATATAAAAAGGAAGACAAACATCTTAAGGCTGTAGTGAGTCAATACCATGCTAGTTCAGAGGTAGTTACATTGTATGTACATATTGCTAGCCTACTCTAATGTCTGTTGAAAGATAGCTACATCCCATTCAGTCTGTATAACTGCATGTTTCCTATTTGCATATATGAGACAGAATAGTGTAAACCAGTTTCAACATTCTCTGACGGCTAACACAGTTGCAAAGAAATATATCTGATAATAGCATTCCTGTGAATTGTTAGCTTACTCTGGTAAAAATGTCCTGGTGTGTCTGATAATGACTCCCTTTCTTTGAAACAGACTTAGCAATAGGATAGAACTTATATTTTATAACAAACAAATAACATAACCACTTAGAATACAACCGAACCATCTGTAACCTCTAAGCTGCATGTCACATAATCACATTCCAGTATAAACATGTACACTTAAAATTATACTGGTTCTACCTTTATTCCCCCCTGGCTAAACCATTGATTTGTCTGATGCTTAGAATTTAATATATTTGAACTTCTTTTTGTCATGCAAGTTCATGTCTGATGCAGTCCACTGGGTACCGTCTGAAATAGTCTTTTTGTTTTCAGACGTGATGTATTGTGGTATTTCCTTTAATGTCTCAGGGAACTTTTAGTGACACTCCATTTTAAGAGGCACTTTGTAGTGTTCTTATAGACTTCTCTCTAGTACTCTACAGTCTCTGTGGGACACATTCTGAGGTGCTTGCGGATTGATAACCCAGAGCTGGTCTTGCTGCTGCTTGATGATGGTCCTTTAGTGTCCCAGCTATTCAGACAGCTAGCATGGAGGCTCATGGATGAGAGGTGAGGGAGGGAGTTGTGGTGGAGTGATACAGAGGACAAGTGTTATGAATCGTCTCTTGATCCAAACTCTTCAGACATTCATCATCATTCTGGCTCCCTCTTCCTGTCACCCTGTCTCTATCCCTGGCTGTGGGAGGGGGTATCTGACAAGGGATGAGAGGAACGGAGGAAGTAGAGGAGCAGTAGGAAAACCTGATTGGATCCAGTCGGGGTTGGAGAGTGGACCCCCCACTATAAAGGGCATCAGAATCTGCATGTGACACCTGTGTTGACGAATCGGAGCAGGAACTCTTCTCCGTCGCCACAGAAACAAGGGAGTCCAGGGTGCGGTCCCGACGTAGCTGTGGACGCGCTTTAGGATGAGGCCAGAAGAAAAACTGGGACTGGTCTCGTGTGAAAAGGAGGAAAAGGAGGGGGTTGAGGCAAGCAGGCAGGGGCTGGAGAAGCAGTAGAACAGATTTTAACACCTCCTCACCCAGAGAGAGTAGACCCAGGAGAGAGCAGAGGGAGAGGAACGCTACTGGTACATAGAGAAGGCCATTTGTGAATATTAGCCAGGCAACATGTTTGATCATAGCGCAGTCCCACAGGCCGTCACATTCTCCCCTCAGTAACTCCCAGTATAGGCGGATGTATGAGCCCGTGACGATAAGCAGGCACAAGGTGTTCATCATTATGAGGGATAAGGGAAAGCCCAGGGAGGACTGGAGTCGAGGGGATGTTGGTGGCAGGGGCGAGGGAAGGCAGAAAGGTGACGACCCATACTCCCCAACTCCTACCAGTGGGAGAGAAGCAAGGGTGAGGGAGAGAGTGAGGCAGAATAGTGCACATGTGCGCACACTCCCAAGGGACGGGGACTTTCCATAGGCACGGGCACATGTCACGCTCACACCACACTGAACAGCTGCCAGAGTCAGCAGCAACACACTTGCTTCAGACGCAAACACCCAGACCCATCCTGTCGCCTGACAACCAGGACCCCCCTCCCAGCGGGCACCATGGTGACCAAACTCTCCCAGGGTTAGAGCGTCCACTAGGGCCAGGGTGCATGTACACACACCCGTCAGCAGGTTGGAAGCACCCATGCAGGCCACAGTGAAGCGGAGAGGTGAGAGATAGCCGGATGAGCCAAAGAGGGAGAGGAGCAGGAGGGAGTTCCCAAGAAGAGACACCAAGGAGATCGACCACAAGCCCACACGAACCAGCCAGCTGCCCAACAGCGAGTCGCAGGGTCGGAAAGGACCTGCAAACACAAAAATCATCAGCTGTAGATAAGCATGGCTTGATGTCCTTACACTGTTGTTGGGACAAAACAATCTAAAGGCCAATTGATAATAAATTAATCATCATTACTGCAATTGTACCTGGAGTTGGTGTGCATTGAACACTGGTCTGTAGTTTGGATTCCTCTATTTCCATTTGGAACTCCTCCAGGTCAGGATCATCTGGAATAAAGCATTGTTAGCTTGTGCAAGATTTCGTGACAGCTTTTTCTCCATGTGTATGTATAAAAAGTTAATTCATTTTACATTGTGTGTGGCATTGGCTGCAGGGCGTAAAGCATTAACATTATTTTGCAATGAAGTAAAAAATATTAATCGAGGAAAATTGGCACCAGCATGATATTTGATCGGGGTAGTTTTTATTTTTTCATTTGGCCCATGAATTAAAGGCTGATACCTCTTAATCAGTAACATGCCGTGGTTTTGTTATTGTATCCGTTGGGACACCCAGCATTGTTTATTTTCAGCTTTAATGGTGTAGGTTTAATGGTTTTAATTTAAATGTAATGTTGGTTTATTGGTGCTTATATTTTATTCCTACCCCAGGAATGCGTTGAAGGGTCAACATTCGACTGTAAGTGTGTTTCAGCTGCCAGGTAGCTGCGGTTTCAGCCAGGCTCTGACATGTTTAAAGTGGGCTTGTGTCAATAATTCGGCAATGAGCAGAGACATATGGGGCTCAGATTTCTGTCTATTACTTTACCCCCATTCCAAGTGTGTACCATGTGTGTTATACTGCACATATGTTTGCACAGATAATGGAATTGCGTGCTTTCTTACAGTGTGTGTCGGCGTGCATAGGGTACATGGCTACTGTACGCTTGTGTAGGTCCTCGTCAGTGTTGCTCTGCTCTGTGTCCCACTGGCTCGCCGGCTTGTAGCTATCACAGGATCCATACACACAGCACTGGTAGGCATAAGGCATCTCTATTACCCTGTAACAAATAGATGGAACAGTATTGACACAAGACCAGGAGAAACAACGGCACAACTTACAAATGCATAAAGACCTACATTAAAATTTGAAAGCAACCTTAAGTGCTTATAAATCTGTTTCTGAGTTCATATGAACCCATAATCTTGGGAAAATAAGGTGAATTTGTAAGTTGTCTTAATCAATTTACGTTGTGGATGGCTGTATGCAAACATTTACTTTACATTGCTTTTGAAATGTCTCTGCCAGGAGTTCTGTTTTGGACAATGTTCTACAAATGCTGACATTGCCACTTGATCGCCTGCCCGCTCCTATTTCCTTGAAAAGTCCTCTTCATTTTCACTGCTGCTTTTCAGGCCTTCGGGCATCTTTTCAACAAGAATTAACTTGCTGACTACAAATGCTTCTTCATTATTGAAGATCTGCTCAGGAATAGCTTGCAGGAAAAACATGTGATTAAGTTAATTGTCAACCTTGGCTGCTCTTGGTAAATAAAAGGTGTTAATAGAAAATTGTGATAGGTAGGATAATTAAAGGGATGGGAAGTGGTGCATTGTTCTGTACAGCCACAGGTTATACACCTGGATATGTTATCATCTTATGTAAGTTGTTGATGAAAAACCAAAATACATGTAAGAAACATTAAGTAAGAGAGAATAACAGGGGCTTGATGGTGTGTTTTTACCTCATACGGGGGAAGTAATCAGGACTAAAGGCCTCGTATAACTCTGTGTTGCCTCTTAGCTTGAGATGGGTGAGACCTCCCAAACCTGCAACAGGTACTGAGCTCAGGCGATTCTCAGTCAGGTCCCTGAAATTGAGAAAGAAAAAGTACAGGTTGGGTATCAGATCAGGCCTTTTACAAAGTGTGTTTTCATTATATATATTACAGAGGGTCATCCTTGATAACAAAAAGTCCTTGTCTCTTAGAAATGTTAAACTGTTCAGACGAGGCTCTATCAAATTACCTCCAGATAACACTTCCTGTCAGATGTAGTCTATCTGCTTGTTTAGCTACGCATACTTTAATCAGTCTTCACACAATGAAGCAGTTTGTATTGGCATGACCTGAGATTAATCTCCTGGCCACACAGAGGGGTTTTCAAACAATAAATGCATATCAGTGTTCTCTGTAGACTCAGCCAAAGACAACAGTCAAGAGTGTAGTGTTTGTATAAGGCGAAGCCTCTGACATCCAGCTTAACTTTAATTAAAGATGCACAAATCCAGCAACCGTCTTTGGGGATAAAGGGAAGCTGCTGAACGTACAAATGAAAGGAAAAAACATTCTTGTTGATAGTCATATATCTGTGTATACTCACAGTTTGATCAAAGAGTGAAGCGAGACAAAGGCATCCAGGTGGATCCACTCGATCATATTCCAGCTTAGATCACTGACAGAAATGTAAATCCATATAAGAGAAACAGACGGAAAGGAATTGTAATAAAACATTGAATGTTGGATACTGATCACCACTAGATGTCAGTAATAGGTAATAAGTCTACATAGTTTGATCTTGACACATGCTTCCTAACCTTGTTGGCTTATATATAGCCCCCTAAAAAGCACCAAAGCCTCTACTTGGTACATTTAATCATACTATGAAGGATTTGCTTCCACAGATTGTTTTATTTGGATATATCTATAAAATAGTTAACACTACCAAAAAGCTTTGAGGAAAATCTTGTGTAGAAGAATTATGTTTTGTTTTCCATCTCTTCTATCCTATTAATCATCCGATAGATATATCTTACAACCCCTTGGCGGGGTCCTGATCTGACCACGGTTGTGAATTCCTGAAAGAGACGATGAATGGGTGAGGTTTGCGATGTGTTGTTGAGGTTACAACAAGCTTTACTTACATTGCTCTTAGGGACGTGAGCTGCTGGAAGGTACTTGACTCTATCCTCCTGATTTGGTTATGCTGCAGCCCTCTGTTGAGAAAAAATATACAAACATACATTAAAACAATGCAAAGTGGGCAACGAAACATAGGACTGTCGATTTTGATGCACAAGAGAGTGTATACTTGTTTGGCGTTAAACTCACATCTCTTGCAGTGCAGAGCAGTGGTGAAAGCTGGGCAGATCCTCGATCTGGTTGTAGGACAGCTCCCTACAACAACACAAAAAGCACACACAAAGCACACATAAACACAGTGACCAGCTGTGGATTTATAGCGTGGGAAATTACGGGGTCTATAGGATTATTTGAGTGAACAGTCGACTCTGAGCAAGGCGACATAGCACGACAATAAAAAAATAATTTCGGGAGGTGATTGAATTTCATAGCACAGTGATTGTACACATGATTGCTTGGGGGCACAACTCTCCACAGTTGAGTTTTGTGTATCAGTTGAACCTCGCACTCAACCGCCCGCCCCCCCCCTACTGTGTATGTGTACTCACAGCACTCGGAGGCGAGGCAGCTGCTCACATAGATCCAGAGGGAGAGCTGATAGACCGGCCCGAGTCAGCGTCCTATAGAGAAAAGGAGAAACCTCTGATCATTGTTGAAGTGCAAGCAAGCGAAAGCTTCCCCCAGTCCTGTGAGTCTAACTTGGTCAGACAGAGAGCTGTGTAGGTTCGCCAAACCTGTCACTGCCTGGCATAGCTAGCTTACCCCTTCTTTATCTGAGTGTCTTGGGCTCCCAGGATTGTGTCTCTGTCCTCAAGATCAGTGCCTCACCCATCCTTTGCTGTAGTATGTGGCGTGGACCAATTGAGAAAATAATACTGTGCGTATGTGTGTGTGGGTGGGTGGGGGTTATTCGGTTAAAGGAGACACTCACAATATTTCCAGGCTGGTGGTTCCTTTCAAATCGGGAAACTCTTGAATCTGGGTTGCCCCGTTAAGGGAACTGCAGCAACAGGGAAAAAAGTGTCAGAAAACTCTCTCCCTCTCCCTCTCTCTCTCACAGCTCATTTCAGTCATCAAACTTTTCCTCCAACATCAACACATGCTGTTTTGGCTGTCTCGCAAGACATCATAAGTCACACCATTCAACATGTTCTTACAACACACTCTTTCTTACCACATCAGCACTGAGCACAGCCATACGCTAACACAACATAATTCAGTAGGCCATTACACATGTCCACTCAACTCTCGCTGCTAGGGACAGAGGATGATTTAAACAGTGTTTGGGCTAACTCACTGGAATGGTTCCTACTGACCACATACTCACAGTGTGTGCAATTTAGGTAAGAACTGGAAAGCGGATTTTCCCACAAACTGGATGGGGTTCTCATAGAAATGACTGCAAAAAAGAAAATTGATTTGGACATTCTGATTAATTTGTTCAGGAGTGAGTTGTACTGTACACATGATGTTAACAATATAGCAATTCTTAGTTTATCTAATACAATATGTGCACATTTAATCATTAAACTCACATGGTTTGGAGTTGAGGATTTCCCACAAAGGCCCTCTCAGGGATGGCTTTGATATTGTTGTTATGGAAGCCCCTGCAAATATAAAAACATACAGTTAGTTAGACAGTTTATCAATATGTTTCTGATTTGTTGTGTGTGTGTTTGGAGGAGCAAGAGGCAGGTCATGTTGCACCTGCCATTGCACAGCTGAATTTTTTTTGTTGGATAAATGAGATGTAAACACGCACACATATGCTGTATCTGTGTCACATTTGCAAGTCGCCGAACATCTGCTGAAGCTGAGGGGAAAACATGTTGTGTGTGTGTGCGTGCGTGTGTGTGTATGTGCAGGCAAGCGGGTGCGTGGGTGTGTAGCCAGCACCTGCTTAGGGCGAGAGAGATTGTATCCGAGTGCCACATTAAAATCACTTAACGGGATTACTTTGGATAACGCAACCATGATAGTCATGTCAGGCAGGTGTGTTTTTGTGTGCATGTGTGTACTCACAGTTCCTGAAGCTTACTCAGAGTCCGGATGGCCACAGGAAACTCCTGCAGATCATTGTAGTTTAAATCCCTGAGGGGAAACAGTGTAGTAAACAGTTATGATTATGTAATATGTTAAAAGGTTTGATGGAGATTTTTTTCTCTATAATAAAGATTCAACCATATATGATGATTTTATTTCCATTTGTGATAAAGTGTGCCTGATTACATATGTAAGTGCAGCTATTTCCTCTCCACTATATGAGGCCAACAGCTGTGGAGTGTGAAGTTTGGATTTGACCTCTGACCTTTGCTGCTCTGACCTAATTATCTAGGTCTGTGTCTGATTAGTTTCCAAGGAAACGCTGTATCAAAACAACATTTGCTACAATATAGTTGACAGTGCATACGCAGGGGAAAAGGGGTTTTCCCATGTAACTTGTGTGTATATAAGTATTTGCTTTATTTGTACTTGTGTACATGGGAAAAGTGTGTGTGCATGTTTGTGCATACATATTAATTGCCATATTAAGACATGTGCCTCGGTATGCGTCTTTGAAGATTCTTAACCATCGAGGTCAAAGGATATCTAAAGGAACTAAGCCATTTTCCTGGATTTGTTTTCATTCTTTTCAAGTAAGACAGAAAATGCCTTTTGATGAAATACTTCTAGATATGCATGTTTGTTTTCCCCCAAGCTCTAGGGTATGTTTGCGAAATGTTTGTCTGTCTGTGTCTGCTCTGGCTTGTTTGCATATGCTGTTTTGTTTTCCAGCAGTCCCCTGGACGGCTCCTCGTAGTAATGATTTTATAATACACACTAGGGGTTGGGGAGGGTTGTAGTGATGCAGATGGTCTCTCGTATTTCTCATAAGCGAGGCCGCTGTGAAAGATTAACCCCTCATACCAGTGCAATCCCCACGTCAATGACACCTGTCATCTTATCCCGCTGAATCATCTGTCTCTCGCCACTGACGGCCCAAACACTTTAACGCACACTATTCTGGTCAAGAGAACTCCATTCGTCTTTTTCTCATTCTCCATTTTCCCTTCATCCCCTAAAGCATGGCTCTCCTGACTTGCACCCTGTTCCCTCTCATTTCCCAGCATGGATAATGGCTTTTAAGTTGAGTGTTAAGCTGGCCGCTTGTGAGGGCACAGACAAAAGTACTTGCTTATCTGCACACACACACACACACACACACACACACACACACACACACACACACACACACACACACACACACACACACACACACACACACAGGCAGGTGCCCACACACATGCTCATAAAAAAGGAACGTATAATTTTTTACACTTCCACAGGTTGTTAAGCAGCATGCCAAAAACTGTGTTTTCTTCAGACCTACATGAATTTTGCAGACACAGTTTAACTGTCTCTGTTTCTCGTGCTTTCTTTCTCCACCTCCTACAGTATATATGGCTGTCAGTTTCCAGCGGTTTCCATATCGGTCTGTGGTCAGGATTTAGTTATCGAAGCTACGGCACGTATAATCAAACAACTCTCCTGTAGCCATACTGAGCCAAATTTGACCTCCGCGCTGCTAAGCAATTACTTTAACAAAACACAGAGGAATCTGTTGATGTTACTTTAATGTAATCAAAGGAACTTTTCATCTTCACATTCCTGTCATTCATCTATTGGTTGTGGTTTTGATAAAACGTTCAAGCACCTGCTAAAATTACTGGGACATTAATCATTATGACTATTATTTTGCGCTCCACTTAATTTTTTATTGGCACACTTGGTACAAAGGATTTATAAAAACACATTAACTCTAGGTGTTCCAAGTAACACCAAACGCAATGGAAAACGGCTGTAGTTAGACAGAATCTGATATAAATTGGTTATAGGAACTTTTTGAAGTTATTTCACAGGGAGTTCTTTATATGTCTTACTTATTCTAAGGCAATGTGCTTGTAGGAAATATGACTATGCATAGTTAATGTTGATACATTGTCATCACGAGGCCAACATTGGGTAAACAAAATATGGACTCACTTGGACCAATACACTTACCCACACACTTCAGTGGTGTGGGTAAGTGTATATGTTTCTGTGAAAATCTCTTAAATTAAACTTGCATGTACTGTATGTCCAAAAAGATGTGCACATGCATGTAAGTGTCTGATTATGTGTGTGGGAGATACTCACAGTGTCTCCAGACTGTGTAAACCTTCAAAACACCTCGCATCCATGCTCTGGATCTGGTTGTTATGGAGATGCCTGGAAAAAAGACACAAGTATTTAATTAGAAATCAGAAATCACTTTCTCAAAAAACGTTTTGACACTACAATCATCACTGCCCTCAAAGAAACAAATATAGAGAAACTCAGGAGAACTTTTAGTCAACAAATCATGATGTCACTCACAGTACGACAAGGGCGGAGAGGTTGGTGAATGCATAATCTGGGATATGTGTGATCTGGTTGAGGGCCAGGGTCATGGCCTGCAGGGAGGGCAAAGAGTCCAGGGCCGTCACTGGGATCTCTGTAAGGGAGTTGTCGTCCAACCACAGGTGTCTCAAGGAGCGGACCCCTCTAAAGGCCCCAGCCGGAACCTCAGACAACAGGTTAGCATCAAGACGCCTGCAGGGTGAAGGAAACTGAGTTTAGCAAGATAATCCCCAAGTCTAAGTACTGTATGTTTGCGTTTGTGCATGTGTAGCTGACTGTGCTTATCAAGCATTAGTGGTTGTGTGTCATGGCAATGAAACACTTTGGCTTACAGGAAGGTTATTAGGAGAATTAGACATCTTTCATTCTCCTTCTTTCATCTTTGCTGCAGCGTCTTAGAAGCTCCTCTTTATGATTTTATTCCCATGCTAAATAAGCTACGTACGTCTAGCTCCACCTGTACAGGCATGTATGAAATGTAAGATGAGAACAAATGCATATTAAGTGTGTAGGAACGGTTGTAACGGGCCTGTTTTATTCCACCTCATTTTATCACTGCGTAACGCACACTTTCCTCCATGCCTGGACATTGTAATGATAGATGGAGGGGGGAACAGTCGTAGACACATCTTCAGCTGTTCCTCCCTCCTTTACTCTTTCCATTGAAGTTCCGCTCTCGCCATCAGTTCCATCACTAATACACAAACACAGCATCAGACACACATGCACTTTCATCTCTCCAACCATACCAGACCTATCGAACCTTTGTCCCCTCTCTCCCTTGATGCTCTCAACCCACAGGCAACAAGAGTGGACTGTGACACACACCCCCCACGTAAATGCACACATGCATACAGACTGTCCATAGTGATGAATGATCCCCTCAGGGCAGAGTTGACAGGCTGAGACCACTTCCTCTCGCTATTCTTCTTTCTTTGGCCCTTCACACTCATTCATTAATCTCCCTTTCCTCCCTCCAGGCCCCTCTCACACTCACGTTTTGTTTCTTACATCTTCATTCTTTCACTGCCAGCCGCTGCAAACCCTTTTGCGTCTTACTTCTTAACTCTTGTTTCGCCTTTCAAACATCCTCCCTTATCAATCTTCAACTGTGGTTCTTTCATGCTGGTGCTCCAGCTCCTCCTAAGTCTCCTCACCCCTTGGAGGTTTCACCAAACAAACAGTATCATCAAAGTGAAATCTGAACTTGAACTTTGAACTCTTGGCTTTTCTCCCCAGGGAAATTTTCCATCAGTAGAGGCATATGTATACACTGGCAGATGCTCGCACACAGGGAAACACCCTCTAGCGTACATGTAAATATGCATGAATGACTTCAAGAAATGTTCATCTTGTCTACTTCCTGAGCACACATTTTTTGCCGTGCTTAACATCTTTCTTGTGTATCCTGTGCACCCCAACTGTGGACATTGTTTGTCCCTGACCCAAATCGCAGGATGAAAGCTACGGAAGACCCTTCAACTTCCGGGTTTGTTCTCCAGGGCAAAATAATAATTGCTCCTCTGGGTGGACCTGCCAGGTCTCCAGAAGATCCAGACAGAACCAGGAATGTTCCACAGAAGCCAATAAAGCAGCAACTATTTCCTGTCCATCACATCAAAGTCTGAGGTACGATTACGAGAGAGAAATAGAGACAGAAGAGTATGTTCTCTTAAGAGATCCAGGATATCTGTGGTCTTGCCTCCTCTTGTTCAATTCTCCACATGGCCAACATTTTATACTACAAGGAGCCTGAAGGAGCGTGGTTCACCATTGTGTCAAACCTATAAAAATAAGGTTACTCTGATAAATGTGGCTTGTGGAATTCCTGGTGATGGTTGTCATGGCTAAGTGGTGGTTACGCTGCTTAACCCGTGGGCTGGGACACAAAACAAAAACACTGTCTGTCCCCTCATGATTGCAACAACAACACTAAACACTGGGTTGTTATTAAAATCTTTAAAATGGTGATACCACTGTCTAGATCCCCCCTCATCCCTGCTGACAAAAGGCTTTTGGCCCAAATTAGGACATCATTTATTTTTTGATAGAAGCCTGCTAAGTGTATTTATACCAATTTTCAAACCCATGTGCTGTCTCAGGTGATGACTCTCTTTCTTTTTACCTGCTGTGCTTTATGTCAGGGAGAGGCGCCGACAAGCTTCACTCTCCGAAGCCTTTCCAGTAATCTTTCTCTTTCTCGCAAGCTTATCATTACTCTAATGACAAGGTGTGTGTGTGTGTGTGTGTGTGTGTGTGTGTGTGTGTGTGTGTGTGTGTGTGTGTGTGTGTGTGTGTGTGTGTGTGTGTGTGTGTGTGTGTGTGTGTGTGTGTGTGTGTGTGTGTGTGTGTGTGTGTGTGTGTGTGTGTGTGTGTGTGTGTGTGTGTGTGTGTGTGGTGTGTGTGTGTGTGTGTGTGTGTGTGGTGTGTGTGTGTGTGTGTGTGAGATTACTTAAAAGTATCTATGTGAAGAAATTGAAAGACCACACACACACATATGCTTGTGCAAACACATACACATAGATTGAAAACAGACAGAGACATCATTATGAAGTTAGACATACACTCACACAGGGACATCCTGAGCCATAGCGGCTGCCCGTAGCTGGTATAGGTCCTACAGTATGTGTGTATAGATTTGAGTGTGTTTGTGTGTACGTGTGGTTACAGACTCAATGATTGTGTTGAGGGAGAGCAGGCCTGCTTAATACCAGACAGGGAAACGTTGTACGTGGTAGAGGAGTAACATGTGCACGCCCCCTCTATGTAACTCTAGTAATTTGAGTGTGTCTGCGTGATGAAGGAAACGGCTTTATGGATATTTACAAAGAATTATTCATTTGGAAAGCAAGGATGTGGAGTACATGTGCGGTACAAAGTTGGGAGAGACGGGAAGGGGGTGAGGAATTACAGATGAGGTGGTCCACATGCATCCGCCCAAACATTCTCGCTGACACACACACGTTCAGTGACCCCACATATGAGACAATTATGCCACCAAACACTCTCATTAGCCAAGGGGATAGCAGTGTGGGTGGTGGGAGAAGAACGGAGGAGAGGAACGGAGGAGGAAGAGAGAGGGAATTGATGGAAAATGGGGTTGTTTCACAGCTCATTGGAGATGCTCTCCCTGGCCTGCAGTGTCTGCTGTTTCCCTCATGGCTTCCAGATGCTACCATGAACTGCACTGAGTCTGTGACTCCTACCGTCAGTGCAGAAGTATTGGGGTATGGTCTGTAATATGTCAGTGGTACTCTATACCTGCACTGCGGTTACAGCTGGGATGAGTCTGTGGGTGGCCAGGGGATGTTTCATTCCCTGCTAGATGAGGTAGAGAAGCGTGATTAGTGTGTGTGGGTGTGTGTAAGAGAGAACAACTCACAGGGACAGCAGGTTGGGTAGGTCCCATGGAGCATCATCAGGAAGTCTCTCCAGTTGGTTGTTTTGGAGCATCCTGAAAGGCACATTATTCAGTTTGTAGGTAATAGCTCTACATGTGATAAAATGTACGTGGTGTGCGTGAGGGCACATCAAGCAGAACAAATAATTCCATCCTGAGGGGAAATCTGACACAAGAAGGAAAGGGCCAGTGAAAGCTTGAAGAGAAGCAGAGAATGAAGGGTAGAAGGAAAGAGAAGCTCCTTGGGTGGGCTGCTGATGTCATTCTCAGAAGAATGGAGCAAAAAGCTAGGAGGAAGTGGGGAGCAAACAATATCCCTCTCTCTTTCCGCTCCCTCCCTCGCTTTTCCTGTCTTTTCCTCCCTCTTTCTTTGAAGTTTTGATCATCACCAGTCGTCTGATATTAGTGCACAAGGCGTGTAGTCTCCAGTGTACTGCTGTCAGTGGCGTTATGCCTTCATTGGGGCATTACCGTGTCTCAATAGCATCAAAAGTCTAAACAGTTTAACTTCTTAGTTTATGGTTATTACAGTATAACATCTATCTTTTCTTTATGAATATAAAATAACTCATAACAACAAATTCCTGCCAAGTAGGATAACATTTATAATGTGTTTTGTGATTTAATTTGTTTTGTTTGAAGTCAAAGTGTATTCTGGGTGAAACACATATTTTCTTTAGTTACTAACATGGCTCACTATGTCATAGTGAAGTGTATTTGACTATAGCCTCCTTTGTAATATACAATTAGCGCTTCAGCGTCGAAACAAATGCTGCTCAGGTTTTGAGAGGATAAGGGGAATGTTTCCACTGGGACGATCATGCCATGATAAATACATTGAATTTGGTCTATTTCAAAGACAATTCCCTACAGAGAGCATCACTGTACTCCACTATGTGTTCATAAGCTCCTGCGTGTTCTCATGCATGCTTGTGTGCGTGCATGTGTCCACAAGGACCTTTTGGGTACCACAAGGTCAGCGGTCCATTTGTGTTTGACACGACCTGACTCTAACTAATATATTGAGGAAGGAAACCAACAGCCCTGCGGTCAAAGAGACCGTCCAAAGTATGCTAGGGCGTTATAGTGTGAAGCATGAATGTTTGCAGACGTTTATACATTCAGGATCTGTGTGTCCTTCTGCAGTAATGATATAATAGCCCCAGATTCATGGCTGGTTCACTCATTCTGTCTCAGTGAGTTTCACAACACAAGATGAAACCTGTGAGCCATTGTAATCTCCCAGATCCCTTAAAATTACAAACCACAATTCTTCTGCTAAGTTTATATTCCGTGGCAGGGCTTTCAAACTTTTCTCAGCAAGGGTCCAAAGGTATTGAGGTGATTGGCAAGGATCATGAAAACCTGCCTAATACCCTTGCCTCACACCCAGTAGAAACATAGCAGCCACTCATTTAGAGTCAGAAAGTGCCATGGCTTTTATGGTTGCTTTGCATTTTTGGGGGATTTAATGCTTAACGGCAGTGCTAACAGTCGGTGGCCATAGATCATAAGGCTATGATCATACTACGAGAAATGGGGTGTTAAGAGAACAGTTTTGAAAGATGTTTTTAAGTGATTATTTTAGTCAATCTCAGTGGGTGGTGAGGCTGGGAGGGTCCCACCTGTGTGTGTGTGTGTGTGTGTGTGTGTGTGTGTGTGTGTGTGTGTGTGTGGTGTGTGTGTGTGTGTGTGTGTGTGTGTGTGTGTGTGTGTGTGTGTGTGGTGTGTGTGTGTGTGTGTCTGTGTGTGTGTGTGTGTGTTGTGTGTGTGTGTGTGTGTGTGTGTGTGTGTGTGTGTGTGTGTGTGTGTGTGTGTGTGTGTGTGTGTGTGTGTGTGTGTGTGTGTGTGTGTGTGTGTGAAAATGAAACAGGGCTTGGGAATGAGGGAACCCAGCCCATAAACTTTAACTACATTTAATGATGCCTGGCCTGTGTGTTTTATTCAAGGCAGGAGCACAACTATATCCCCCCGCAATGCTAGAGTGGAACAACCCACTTGGGATGAGGACTGGAGTGTGAGAAGGTGGAAGAGTGGAGGATGTTACTTACAGAACTTTGAGGTTGTGGAGACCCTGGAGAGCGTGGCCTGAGATATACCTCAGCTGATTCCCTGAGATACGCCTGAGAGAGAGAAACAGAGATCAAAGAGGAAATGAAATATAAAAGTGAAAAATGAAATATTAGAACACGCACAAAAAATATTACAAGTCTCTTAAAGGGCCCATGTCATGCTTTTCCAGTTATTACCCATCCCCTTGTGTGTTATGAAGGTTTTTATGCATGTAAATGGTCTGCAGAGTCAAAAACCCTCAAAGTACACCCTGTAGCGAGTAAAACTCTTAACACAGAAAATACCTCCCCAAAACGCCTCGTTGGAGATTCGTCACTGATACGTCATTGTCCAATGTTTCTTCCGGGTATGGCTTAACGTCATGGTACCCGGAACCAAATGGACCAATCCGTGGAGCCGTTAAGTTACGTCCGCGGAGCCGTTACGTTAAGCCCCCGCTGATTGGTCCAAATTGACCAATCCACGGACTTCCTCACACACACACTCAGTGCAGGCAGCTCTGCTGATTTGTCCTCCCTGGCTGCAGGCTGATAACAGACAGTTGGGATCGCGGCAAAATTCTCTCTGCAGACCCATTCTTTTTCTTACTCAATATCAAGCCACACTTATTGTTTTTACTTCGGCTGTGAGTTTGTGTGTGCTCAGGATGAGTTTGGCTGTGTTTCGCTGTGTATCGCTAAACAAGGAAACCACACCTCCACGGAGCTCAGCGCGATTCACAATGTCCCGACCAATCAGAGCACTGGGCTCACAGGGAGGGTGGGGGCTGGAGCTACAACGAGCCGTTAAAGGCAGAGAGTGAAATTCAGTGAATACACGTAGTTTACAGAGATGCTGTATGAGAAACCAATGTGAGTTTGGAAAATTGCACTATATAAATCTATTCTAGTAGACCTCAACAATGGAATTATGATCAGTGGAAATGGCCATGACATGTGCCCTTTAAGGAAGGTTTTTCCATTTGCTTTATTCTACGTTTTTGGATTGAGCTGTGATGTGACTTCATCCTTGTGTTCCTGCTCTGGGGTTACTGCTGGGGCAGTATGCAAATAACACTATTCGATTCCCTTCAGTGTGGTTGCCATTGGCCCAAAGCACACCCTGAAACCTTAACCAATCCAATCCTGGGAGCTCTAATGAGTGAGGAAAGACTGAATTGAATGAGACTAAGACTGGGTCAGTAAGTGCGGCCTGAAAGTATATTTGCTTGTGCGCATGAAAGCTTATGTGTGTGTCTTTATATTGTGTATACGATATGTGCGCACATGAGAACGTGTGTGCTATTTTCCTTGACCTTGAAGTAAATTGCGCCCGTTCTGAGAGGCCTTGAGGACATAGAGGGAGAGAAACCACACACATTCACACAAGCAATCCAATCAGTTTGTTTATCAAACACAGCACCTAATGGTCATTTGTGAGTGTGTATAAGATGTCCAAATAAATAACATTCAGTCCAACAGTGTAACTTTCAAGGTCACAAGCTGGAAGCACAATTTGGACACATATTTGGTCTTCACAGCTTGAGACCACCCACGACCACCAACTTCTATTTAACACACACACGTTAAAATGTACTGATTGACATCCTCCTGCTTACACCATTGCCCTGCAGGGGACATTTGCATGACATTTTAGTCTTATGCTAAGCATCCTGTTTCTGGCTGACTTGTTCCATCAGTGCAAGGATATTGAAATATCGATAAAACACTCTGCTTGCCTTTCCAAGCCACTATCATCCAGATGGTAACAGTCGACGGCTCACAGCAACTCCCTCTGACATCTGATACTCATGTCAACACGTCTCACGTATTGCAGTCAGTCTATGCAGTGACAAACCACACTACCCCATCAGCGCCTGCCAGATCTCACACTCAGACCAGTTAATGTAGAGCTGGTATTTATCAACACAAGCACACACACAAACCTGCATCGCCATACTATTATACGACATGGACTGATCGTTATCCAGGCTATTGTGGTGCCTTTTAGTCATGCCTTTCAAACCACAGTCAAAACAAATTCAAACCGACTTAGACAAAGTCACAGGATGTCTCAATATACATTTCACAGACATTGAGCACACAGATGACAGAGTTGATCTGCAGTGACTGCATCTCTCTGTCTTCACATATTAGAATATGTATTATTATTTCAAAACAAAGGAATTCGATTTGCTCGCACATCTGATTTTCAACTTGTATACTGCCTTTTTGTTGACCCTTAGGTGAAGATAGGTCTGCTACTTCAATACCAGTTTAGTTCCGCTTTTGCACAAACGGGTCACTGGGGACCATTTCAATAGCTACTTTTCCAGAGGTAACTGTTTCAATGGGGTTTGCTGAGGGCCTAATGCCAGTAAAATAGATCTAAGCATATTTCTAGACATCTAAGTGGCTTCTTTTATTTCCTGTTCAAACACAATGATTAGTTGCAGACGTATTGGACAAAAAAAAAAATATTATATTATTTCAGCGGGGTGATAAGAAGGGCCAGTAATTTAGAGTTTTAGAAAACAAACATTGTAGTTAAGGCCATGGTATGATGTGCATATCCTACTGCCAACCAGCCTTTCTCTATTACCGGCACTGTTGGAGCCAAAACAGCATTAGAATGAAATCATGTTTTTTTTTTTGCAGCCATCATTTATCAAATGGCTAATTATGTTGATTGTGAAGATGGATATTGACAAAGGAAAGAAATATTAAAACGTTCTTGATAGACATCAACAGAACACTGGCACTTGCCACTGAACAACCGTTTCCATGATATCAGTGTGTGCATTTATGTGTGTACGTGTGTGTAAGGGATCGTACGCATGAGTGAATGTTCCCCACTTAGCCTCCTAGTCTTTCCACATCAATCTCATTCTAATGAAAGGCGCCTTGCTCTTGTCAAACCATGTCTCCAACTGTTTTTTCTTTTAAATTGATTTGGGGATGGTTAACATTTTTCTTGGCGCTTGAACTGCATTGATACAAATTGCACCTAAGCATTATTCAGCTGTATTGACATGATTAATATATAAAATAACAGAGGCCAGTTTGTATTTCAAACGTATGAGAGTAGTGGTGGTATCAGACATGAGACCGCCCCGCTATGAGGTCTGATCAGTGAGGGCGTCACTGAAGCATACCAACTGCTGATTATTCTATGTATCTCTATGTTCTATTGCCTCAAAATAATAAACAAAAAACAGAACAAAGACTTAGACAGCAGAGTAAGCATCATATTTTGGGATACTATCTTAGATAATGATAGGACATCAAAGTGGCAGCATGGCAAGGGTGGCTGATAGGAGTCAATGATGAAAGCAGAAGGCGAGAAGAAACAGGTCTTATCAGAGAGAGGGCTGTGTGTGGGTGTGTCTGTAAGTACATATTTATGTATGACCTTTTTCACCCTTGGTCCATCAATAGCAATGATATCCCTCCTTCTGTTCGGAGTTCCAGCCTAAGGGTCAACCACTTAACCTGGCGTTAACCTCTGAAATTACTTGAGTAAAATATAGACATGTGGTAATTTGTGTGTTTTGGTGGGTACGTATTTGTGTGAGAGAAAGAGTCAAGCACACAAAAAGCAATGTTGGCAACGCTAAAAGGAAAAGTTGTAATTGATCTAGATTGTCCCAGCTGTGTGGTGCACCTGGAGTATTGAGACAGCCAATATTGTAAACCCTTAACCCTCGCCTACGTTATACTGCTGGCCTGTCAGCAGACAATCTCATCACCTAGAGGAAGTCGAGCAGGGCAGCGCTGGCCTCTACTCTCCACTTCTCTCATCTTACATTTGGATTTCATTTGTTGAGAGTGCCTGAGTGTGCTCGCAATGGGCTGAATGGATATTCCAGAGTCTCAGTCTTGAGCTGGTAACGGGAGATTGCACCATATTCCACGCACTTATGCTGTAAGATCATGCGTCAAACAAACCAAGGCCAAAAGCGATGGAGAGTTAAAAAATCCAGTGCGATTTGTTTTCCTGTCAGGCCACTTTAAATGGACTTATTTCATTTCTGTATTTAGGTGAGTGATGGCTACAGATAATTATAAGATGAGCATGAAAGCCTCAACTAAATGGCTAATTATGATGGTAGTCAAAGAAAAAGGGCAAAGTGAAATGAGATTTCCAGAGGTACGTACGAGCAGCAAGTACTTTGATACTGATGATAGGTGGAGAGCATGGTTGCCTTCAAAATTGTTTTCAGGAAGGGCGACAGTTTCTCTGCTAGTTCCAAGATGCAATTAGATCGGGAATAGATCTTTGATACTGTGAAACATTTAAAGAGAGGGGATGTCTTTGATTTGTCAGGTAGATGAGTAACCCTTCTTTCACACTGAGGGCATTGTTGCCCTCTCATTAATCCATAGACATGCAGTCTGACTCTGTCGCCTCTCTTCACGATCAGTCTGTCTGATAGTTGCGTGCAGGTTTGTGTGTTTGAATAAATGGCAGATTCACTGATCAAAGTGTTAAATGAAGGCTTAGTGAGAGGGATCTGAGATCAATAGAAGGATGTAGAAATGAGTAACTGCCTGGTAGAGAAAAGGCTGGAGGGAGGGTTGACACTTCTTATTATCAATATCAATGCGTCAATGAATCAAAGCAAGGTTTGCTACCTGTTCATTTAATTACTTCAATTGAGGTTCAAAGGGATTAGCCTCGTGCATTTTGATACTATAGAAATGAAAACTAATCGAGGAGATAATTGGTCTCATGATACAGTTTACGTTTGTGAGCGGAGCTTCAGAAAAACACTCTGTATGTGGCTCTTAAGACTTTATTCCCTCTCCTTCCCATAGTGTAAAACAGGATGAAAGCTGAACTTCTTGCCAAAAGCAGATTTATATTGGTTTATAGAAACATGGAGAGGGTCCAAAAAGGAGAAAAACTATGAAAGGCAGTGACTTCAGCTTGCCATAGCCTGCAGTCAAATGGATATGGGGGGCTGTAGAAATGAATTGAAAAAGAGGGAGGTAGAGCACAACATCAAACCATTTATTACTACCAGTCACAACATGCCTAGCCCTTGCCTCTCTCTGTGCTACTAACAAGTGCTGCAGACCCACATCAAACACGTTTGCCCTCACACTGACCGTGTTTGTGTTTAGAGTGTCGGTTTGTTTTTCTAATGGCTGTAACTTGAAGTTGTAATGTGTTAACCATAGCCTGATATGCTTAATCCCTCTAAACTTCCTAGACGGGAGTGGATGTCAGAAATGTGCTTTTTTCCTGCCTTGGAACATCATCATTGTCTCAGCATGTTTCCAAAAATGGTCAGCAGGCTATAAAATTGGCTTTAGGGCAGGAACATCCTCCTTGGAAGAGTTACAAAGCAACAGAACGTCTCCATAAAGTGTCAGAACATGAGACCGATACAGAGGAAGCAAGATCAACGGGGCTGTAAAACACTGGGAGGATTGTCTCTGGACAAACACTTCAGATGGAGCCGCATCCAAGACCCCCTCCCCCCTTTTTTCCCCAATGCAGGCAAATGTCAGCATCAGTGTTCAGCATCACCCTGTGCTGTGTGGTTCTGATTAAAACTCCATCAGCAATATCTGCACTTTACCGTTTTTAAAAGAAAGCAAAAGTTGAGATCAGCAATTCATCACACAACAATAAATCCTGAATTTATTTCTCAAGAATGCGAGGTGTCACAAAACGTCCTTGCTCTGCTTCCTGCGGCTTAAAGTCAACTGAATAGTTATGCAGCTAACCTTTTACTTTCATCATCATTAGCTCATGCCTCACAGGATGCAGCTGCAAGAATTAGCAAAAGAAAACAGCGGACTGTTCAAACACCCCATACGCACGCACGCACAGACACACACACACACACACACACACACACACACACACACACACACACACACTGCAGGCTTCAGAAGTAAAAGAATCAGGTGAAGGCTGACTTGCACACATTCACACCCTCATGGCATATCTGTGGGCAGCTTTTGTTAAACCTAGACTAAGCTGAGTGGTCGAATAAGATATTGTCCAAGTCGACCGAATAAACTGTTCAAAAAGTTTTGATATGGCTTGTGTGCTTTCATCAGCCCTGTGAGAGTGTAACCAATACCTTCCACTTTTTGAAAGTACTGACCAAATCTAAATATTGAAGTCAAGGAATGTGCCACACAAGCTGAACAAAACCCTTATTCTTTTTTGT